>NW_010399442.1:77342-96442 GCF_000710305.1 Buceros rhinoceros silvestris
GGAGGGGGGGGGGATGGGTGCGGAGTTTCCTAATAATTTAGTTCTTTGTCCTCCAGTTCCTATATCATAATATTCAGTCCTCATCTATCTGCTTATTTTTTTTCTTCCTTTTTTTCTCTACGAGTCTTGCTGTAGAGATTGCCTGGTTTGGTTCTTTAAACACTCTGGCATAGCTGTTTGTCAGCTTGGCTAGGGCATGACATGTTGCTCCACCTGTTGGAAAAATATCCATAGAGTTCCTCAAGCTTAAATATGGTGATGCCGTAAGCACCCAGCTGGAAGCCAGCGCCTTTGGAGGCATCTAGCCACATTTAGTCCAGTGCTGGGCTCAACCTATGAAATCCTCTTCAGAGAGGAAGTCTACTGATCTAGGCACAGCACTATTATGCCATAGTGTACGATTTGGATCCTTCCTGGCATGTATCCAGGTGGTTCAGCATTAGTAGTTTTAGCCTGTGCTTGCCTGCCTGGAAAAGACCACATTGTAATCTTCATCATAATGGTGGAGTCGTCGCATATTTGAGGTGAAACTACGCATGTGTCTCCCATAATTTATAAGACTCCAAGTCTGGTCCCCAGTATTTGCTCCAACACAAATCACAGCATAAACTCTTCTGCAGTAGCCTGTAATGATCCCTTCTCTATCACAGTACCTCAGAGAATGTTCTCATTACATCTGACAGTTTAAGAAAATTTAAGTTAATTTTCAGATAGGGAGAGAAATCCTGGAGTCCAAACCTCCCCTTTCCCTCCCCACTCTGACTGTAGGATTGCCTTAAGTGCGAATGGAATGGAGTGGAGTGGAGCGGAATAGAATAGAACTGCACACGGTACTCAAGGTGAGAGCACACCAGCACTGCGTACAGTGGGATAATCACCTTTTTGGGCTGGCTGGTCATCTGTGCAGGACGTGTTTTGTCCTCTTGGCTGCCAGGGCGCACACTGTTGACTCATACTGAGCCTGCTGTCAACCAGCACTCACAGATCCCTGTCTGCAGGGCTCCTCTCCAGCCACTCCTCTCCCAGTTTATACTTGTGCCCAGTGTTACTCCATCCTAGGTGCAGAATCTGACATTTGTGCTTGTTAAATTTCATGCCATTAATCATAGCCCAATGCTCCAGTCCGTCTAGATCCCCCGTAAGGCTGCCATTGCACAAGCAGCCCTTAAGAGGAAGGGCACTGTGCTACTGTATGTAAGACTGAAATGTCATGTATTCCAGATCACGGCTGATTAACGTAACAGCATTACAGTAACTACATGGCTATTTTCTATCTTAATATTGCACTAGTTTGCTTGTGTCTTGTCAGGACAGCTCATCAAGCACAAGTTTTCATGGTGACTGCTACTGTTTTCTCAGGCAGCTTTCTTTTATCTGTTGGCAAGAAGAGCAAGTTACTTATTTTGATATGCTGTTTGTCAAACTGCACTTTTTCACTCTGGTAGTACCTGTTCATCTAGTTGTATAAAACACCTATGAAAATTGGGGTTTCTTTATTTTAGTTTAAACTAAAATCTGTACCAACTCTATAGTCCTCTGGTTTGTGTTTCTTTTTCTGAAACACAAACAAGCACATTAACACCATCATATCTCATTTCTAATCCAGAAAATTGTGACCTTTTGCTCTGCTAATATTTTGCCTTTTCTGAACATTGATCATTGTCTTCCAGCTCTTCATTTTTTCTTTCTTTAGCCAACTTGCAATCCCACTTCCCATAATTTCAGAACTCTTGGGTCAGAGGCCTGTGTCAGAGGCTTATGGAAACAAAATTTACTAGTTGGGGTTTTTTTATTTATTACTTCACATCCTTCCTAAAGAATAATGGTACATTCACAAGGCATAATTTTCATTGCAGAAGCCAGGTTGAACTATGCAATAAAGGTTCATCCGAGTTTTTGTCAGTCCCTCTTTAGCTAGTACTGCAACTTTTTTACTTGCTTTACTGAAACAAGGCTTAGAGGTCCCTAAATCCCAGAGCACATTTAATAACCTTTTTAAGCACTGGCAAAGCATCTGTAACCTTTCAATTTCAAGTTAGTTTTAATGAGATTACATACTTTTGTTAGCCACTTTGCTGTAAATTCATCTTGGTCGTGTATCCTCAGATTCTGGTGACTTTTTCTTTTTTAATCCGTATTTTTTTACCTAACATTTCTTCTTTTCATCATTTCTCTCTCTTTCCGACAGCGCCTCACCTTTATTACAGGAAAAGAACAGGTGGTAGGCAGGTATCTCCCTAATGGAGATAAATGCTGGTACAGAGGGTAATTTACTTTATTCGCAACATTTCATCTCCTTTCCATGCTCTCTCTGTTTCCTAGTGAGGGTGCTTCTGCAAGCCCCTTGATCTTTCACAACCTACTGAATCCTGAGAACTGCCCAAACACCCCATAAATAATCATGAACAGATAGAGTACTTGAGATCAAGCGCACAGCTTTGCTATATAAATGCCAGATGCTTTGTTGGGAGATTTTTACATTCCTCGGTGGTGAATCAACTTCAGCATTTGTATCATGGTCAACGATCCCTCAGAGACCTGACGGCTGAGGCTAAAGCCTGTCCTTAGGAAAGGCTGCCATTTACAACAGGTAGACCTCTACTGCTGGTAATCTAAAGACTGCTCTGCTTTCCTTACCTTCTGTTGCTGTCAGCTTCAAGAGGACAAAGTTCCTAGTCAGCGAACCGTTCTCCTGAACGTGGTGTACTATGAAAAGTGTTTTATGGTGACTCAGGAAGTGCAAGAATAGGACAAGCATGTGGATTCCCTTTGGACTTGCTATACGAGATGCAGTACCCATACTGTATGTGTATCTCTAATGAGAAGCCTGTAATGTTCCTCATCTCTAGTGTGGGCTTTTACAGTGTGGTTTGCATGAAGATGGACACAGCAGGTCTACAAGGAGCCATACCTGCACCATGAATTGTATTTACAAATAGAAGTTTAATATGATGGCTAATGGAAAGCTAACCACCATAAAAGTTCGATAATTAACATTAAAAATGCTTCTCTGGTAATAAAGATAGAATTGTTAAAATAATATCCTACTGAACAGATCTTCTCCTTGTGTATACTCAAAACCACATCTGGCTAGCTTAGTGACAAAATGAGGATTTTTTCTGTACTCCTTAGTCGTATAAAACTAATGGATTCTGTTCTGATTCTCTCCATAGCAACTGACTTCCCTGCCAGTTCCAGCTGCAGGACTAAATTCCTCTCCCAGTTTGTTCAGTGCAGTTTTGTTGAGAAGAGTGGGAGAGCACGCAGTAATCCAAAGGAGCACTCCAGGTCCCTGAGATGCAAAGGTGTAACTTAGGACAAAAGTTAACTTCCAGCTTTTGTTGTTTGTTTGTTTGTTATCGCTGCTGGTAATGCATGAGCCAGAAAGAACACAGCTTGACTTTCAGAACCTGGCTTCTGTTTGCAGGTCTGGCAGTTGGCACAAAAAAGCAAAACAAAACAAAACAAACGTTGTACTGTAAGCAGTGCAAATTTGATCTGGAGGCCATTGAGATATACCAAGTGTGGAATCCCATAGTGCTGTTTTAGATAGTTGGTTTTTGGAGTGAAACTGCACTTTAAACAGTGAAGGCTCATTATTTCTTGCCGCACTGTTTATTTTGTTCCAAACGTTTATGATTTGATGGAAACAAGAAACTCTGAGATAGCTTGAGATGCTGTAAAAGACCGCACCTGCAAAACATCTTTTAAGTACCATTGCTTTTTTAGTCAATAAAGTCTTGAAACTTTGCAAATTAATAAAGATATGGGTTTTACTTGAGCAAAAGAAGAGATTAAAGGACACAACACCCAGGAGTGTAAATGAGCAGTAAATCATTGACACAGTCTTTTGAAATCGCTTTCAGGCCTCTAAAATGCCATCATCCTTCCTATTTGGGATTCTAAGACCCCAAAAGTGTATTTTGTGAGCTGTGAGAAGTGAGACTTGTTTACAAATTCAGAAATCACCATGCCATATGCATTGGGATTTTATTCCCTTTGTAAATTTGTAGCTGGAAAAATCTATTTTGATCATGTGTTTCTTAAGCAACCATTTCCTGAGCTACTTAATGCTATCCTAAACCTTGGACTGTCTCCCTCCTGTCCCCAAGCTGCTTCTCAGGAAGGCCATTAACCACCTCACTCCCTTCCCATTTAAAAAGCCTCTTCTAATTTCTAGCTTTAATTTTATTCGTGGCTGGCTTATAATCATGTGTTCCTGTGCCAACATTGTCATTTAACTTAAATAGGTCTTTTCCTTCCCTGATGTATATAGAAACATCATATTCCTGCTCTGCCTTCATCTTCCTCGGGTAAACGTCTTGCTAAGCTTGCTTCTCTCATAAGCAAGGCCCTCCATCCCATGATTATTTGAGTAGCCCATTTCTGCAACCTGCTTGAGCTTTGTGGGTTTTGTTAACATCCAAACAATATTGAAAGAATACAAATGTGAATCCAGAACCTCCCTCAGAAAACTGTTAATTATCCATGCGGTTTAAACATCTGCTTTTGTTAGATTAGAAAGCCCTTTGCTGCGAGGAATCTTCCCCTGTTAATACTTCTACAACAGGAGCAGGCAGTGGAAAGCTACTTCATTCTTTGTTGTACAGGGTTTCCTTTTTCTTCAAATTCTTCAGAACACAGGCCAGTACTTGCAGACAACCCAGACCAGGCAGTGCATGGGGCTATATACAAAAAGAGTGGCTTATAGGATACTTAATATTGCTGGGGCAGTAAATGATACACGGAGAGAGATGTATTTTGAAGCCTGTAGCAGGTATGATACAGACAAGCCTACATGAGATTTGAAACAAGCTGGAACTAAATTCTACAACCAATTTTTCAGCTGAAACAGAAGACTGCAGAAACTAGCAACTTGAAAACTGCTGAGCAATTCCCGGTAAATCCATGAACTTTTCTGAGTAGGACACGGAAATTAAAATACAGGGGTATGACCAGTTCCTAAAAGCTCACATTTGATTGAGTTAGTTACTGTAGCTCATCAGTGGAGGCACAGTGAAGGGCTGTGTGGTCAAGTCTAATAAGAAGTATTAGCTGAAACACTTTCATAGTAGTTAATTGACCTTTTACAGTGGTTTAAGCAAACACTTTTTGCTTCACATTTGCAGTGAATTTGGACCATGCACATAATCAGCTTGCACAGCTCTATTGATGAGTGCTAACTCATTAAGCTGTGATAACTTGCTCACTTACAGTCATCTGTCCACACTCATCATGCTGCCTCTAGCAATATGCCGTAGCTGTTTCATACTGGAAGAGCATTAATGTTCTCTACACGTTGCTGAGAGAAACTGGATGCAAGCAAGGTATTCTGCCCGGGGTCTGGCAGAAAGAAAACATTTGAGTGTTTTGGAACAAGAAAACAGCACAGTTTCCCTGCCCTTCCTGGTCTTAGGACATGGTTGAATTTCCTACCTTAACAATCACTAAGAGCAACTTCATAGATCCTACCACTGCATCCAGCGAACAAAGAAATTTGTCTCGTTGTATAAAGATACTATTGAAATTTAAGTGCTGAAGGCCAGGGAGGCCCCAAAGCTAAAACTTCACTGCCACGAACGGGAGTCATTCATGCAGGAAGTAGAGCTGTTGTTGCAAGTTCTCAGCAGGCTCAGGAAGATAAGTGGACCCATTCTTGCATTTAATTCATATCGCAGAGATTTCCTTTAGAGCTAACATTGATAAAGCCATGTTACCGTATAGTTTTGATGTGGCTTAGGAATAATTAGGGATGCTTAGTTTGTTTGAAAGTAAGGCTGCCCCAATTGAGATAGGCAAACAAAATGTAAGTTGCTGTAATCTGCAATGAGAATTGAAAACAATATATAGAGCATTGTATGTGATTATAAATTATACAGGTTAAATACGGCATACTACTACACACATAAAATGGTTGCTAATCATTTCAGAATAATTTTTTGACTGATAGGAATAAGGTAGGTGCTGTTTCTTCATAAAATACTGAGAAACAATACAAAAAGAAATCTGTATCACATTTCTTGGAGATGCAAGACCAAAGGTAAACACTTTGCAGCTTATAATTCTGGGCAGACTTGTCTTCATCTCGTCTTTGGCTTGATCTTGAGCATTTCTCAAATTGACTTGAATAAAATTCCGTAATCAAAATCATAATGACCTCTTGGTTTATTACAGTAGAATGACTTTGAAACCAGTTCTGCTCTCCTATCATTCAATGAGATTTCTCTAATACTTAACAGCAATAACCCTTTTTAAAGCCAAAGTAAAATGTGTTGTTGCATCACATAACATTTATTTACTGAGCCCAACTTTATCTTAATGATGTAGAATCTTGCATGTAAAATTGAGCTTCTTTCGTAACATGGGAACTGTTCTAGAAGCGTGCTTAGTAAACTTAGAAAATATCCAGGCAACCGATACAGTGCCACAGAGTGAATCTTCTCAAATGCAGTCCTCTTCATCATCTGTGCTATACTTTCACAAGCTAAACTAATTTAACTGAGGGATAACTGTAGTCCAAAGGACCTGAGACTTGTCCCATCTCTATCACTGACTCAGTGAAGCTGAGCTGCCAGTGAACCACAGTTCACAGTTTTCCTTGATGTAAAGTGGAAACGCTTTCCATCAGGTAGGTCCCAACCACCTTCTTCTAGAGGGCATATCTTCCCCTTGTGGAGTGTACCCAGCCGCTGTCCTGCCATATACCTTTACTTCTGCAGCACAGATGCTTAAGGTCGATGCCTCCCCGTGAAGCTGACAGAACTGAATCAAGACTTGCGGGATTAGGCCCACAGTGTTTTTCTGTACAATATTTACAATAAACTAGTGATTGTGTCATTTGTGCATTCGACTAAAGAGAGAAAGGCAGTTACTGTTTTCTCTGATTTGATTTGATTTGGTTTATTTGATCATGCCCCTTTCTTTTCTTGTGAGTTCCTAAATCTGTGCTAATGAGAAATGAACAACGATGATCTGCTTGTTTGTAGCATGTCGCTCCTGTTTGTGCTCCATTTTGTTCCTTGAAGTTTCACACAACAATGGCAAAACAATAGCACATTCAAACTCAAGAAGTAAATGCGTAACCTGTTTGTAGAACGTGTTTGTATATAAATACATACTTCTAGTGCTGCCTACATTCAAAATGTGCCTGTATAGATCATTCTTCATATTTTACAGGAGGTATGAAGGTCAGCAACATAGAAATTTGTAAGAAAACCCCTAAACATCATCACAATGCACGGCCAAATCTTCCATATTAAAGTATTAGAGAGTGCTCCTGCACAGCTAGAGAAACTGCTTAAGTATCTTATGAATGAGTCAGTAACTTTTTTTTTTTTCCCTAGGATGTAATTGGAAAAGGATTGCAGTATATTGGAACATATGGTGAGCTCTGCAACACAGAGCAAGTTGTGGCTCTGATTGACGAGGAAATGTGTATCAACTGTGGCAAATGTTACATGACCTGTAATGATTCCGGCTACCAGGTAAGAGCGCAGCTGTAATTAGCAGAAAGGCACGATGAGTTATGGTGGGAAGAAAGAATCCACCTTCTGTTAATGAACAGGTGGTAAAAACAGATGTCCAAAATACTGGCTTCGAACCCCAGCATGCTCCCGGGCTATGCCGTGCAAGCCCTGCGGTGAGAGCATCACCCAGCATGGCTTCTTCTGGAGGGCTGTGCAGAGTGTACCGCATCCCACTGGCTTGGTCTAGGTCACTCTCCTACTCTCTTACCAACTACAAGTGATCCTTTTATAGAAAAAGAAAATGAAGGAGACCCAAGTCAGATGGGTGTAAATGTAGTTCTTTGATGGTTTTCAAGTACGAGAGGGAGAAGGGGAAGAAGGCATCCCTTCCCGCCAATGGGGCGCGGGGAGACAGGAGCTGTTCTGACTGACAAATGCTTTTAAGAAACTTAGTCCCTGTTCTGTCAGTGTAACTGAACTTGAACTCATTCCAGTTTCAAGCAGGTGTTTTGTTTTGATCTCGATTGAGGTACATATCCTTTCTCCAGGATGGCTGCCAGGCTTAGAGCAGGAGGCTGAAGTTTGCAGAGATCATTGTGACCAGGAAAGAGCATAATTTTGAGCTGGGGCTCTTGTTTGCAGCAAAGGATTTCTCTGATTACTGCTCAGTATGGTAACATAAGTTGTATGAAACGTATCAGGATTTCTAAATGCCATTTATTGCCACATCCACTGAGGCTGATGGACTGTCCTGCTATAAAAAGAGCAGTATAGGAGGACTCATATTCTTTTAGAAAACCAAAATATGGTCTAGCATAACTTCCATGGAATCCAATATGCAGTAAGCAATAATTTCTACATTAATTTTTCCATCATTCCAGTCCAAGAATACATTGTTTGTCAGAAACAAATACTTTAACTGAGCACCAAGTTTCCTCTGAACACCATGACCTTTTGTTTATCCTTGACTCAATCTTATCAATATTAGGTCTGATGAATTTAACTACACACAGTCAAGGAAGAAGTCTTCCCATTTAAAACCAACTCCTGCAACTAAAACAAGTGTCAGAGCAAAAGTAGACATGTTTTTTCCACTGATATGGCAAAATTAATGATGCATTTATACCAGATTAGATTACTACAGTAGCCTTTTAGGTGTCTAAATTTCTTCTCCACACTGCAATCTTCACCTTTTCTCCTTCCATCAGATTTCCCAGTGACAGGGAGGATATAGCCCTTTGAGTGAAAGACTCTTTATATTTAGTAAAACTTTCTTTTCTATAACTGGATTTAAAAAAATCAGCACCAAAAGAATCAAAATTTAAAATCCTGGAAGGTTTCCTAAGCACACACAAAAAAAAAAAAAGTTTTTCCTTCATTAACGAAATTGAAAAGAAATTAATTGCAAAGAATTGCAAAGAAATTCTTAATTGCAATGAAGTCATCCCCTCGTCCCTTCAAAATAGCATCTGCTTTATGCTCGTATTTGTTTCAAAAATACCCATGCTGCTCTACGGAGCCATCACCTTGCATGACTCCAACAATAAAGCTTTCCGTAATTTAAAGTTAGCGCTGTAACCTGACCTCCTCTCCTTCTTTGAACTCCCCTTCGAGATGTGTTAGGGAGAGAGGAAGGAGTCCTTCCTAAACACTCAAAAATGATAAACAAAAACTCTCTGTGCTCAACCTAAACTAAAACTTGTAGATTCAGGGCAGTTAGTAGCTACTTCATGCTCTTGCTGGTTGCTACAACAACTTCTGCCCTTTCCTAGTAGTGAAACTCTGGTGCTGAAAAATCTGCCCTTTGTGCCGACCTGCAGGTCCACCTGGCACCTCCCATCTCCTCCCTGGCTGCCCCATGTTAGGGAGACATGCTAAGGCAGTGCTTGTTTGCAGAGAAGCAAGAGTTCAGCTTTCAGACTCGATTTTTCCTTCTAAAACTCTTAAAAGTAGATATTCAGTGGGATTTAATTTTTTCCTTTCCTAGGCTTGCTTCTTAGATACTGAAGCTTTTGTGGTTGTGTGATGCTTTTGTTTTTACTTTTAATTGCCATTTCCATTACACCAGGCGCTTTTATATTGAGCCTGCAATTGTGATTTCACATTCAAATACACTTATCACCCTAATTGGTAATGAGGATTCGCTGCACGGAAATGTGGGAACTAAAGGAAGCTCTCCCTGCCCAAAGCTCAGATACCCCTTTCAAAGGTTTGCGAAGGAAAACAATCATGAGGCACAACGTGCTGTGTTTTTTTCTGCTATTTATTAGATTGTTTGTGCCATGCTGAAGAGAAAAGTCAAAAGAACGCATTGTGGCCAGCATCGTGCTGAACCCATACAGGCATGGTCTGGTGTCTCCTCTGACCCAATAACCCTGGCAAATTGCTGCCTTACGCAATATTTCCTTCATGTGAAGCAGAAATATCCCTCTGGGAGTCTAAACATCATGGGCCAAACTCCTCCCTTTGTAACCAGTCCTTTTGACCCATGAGCTTTTGCCAAGGTATGATTTGGCCCATATTTCTAATTTTAAAGTGTCAGGAGGGAGGGGTTGTTTTGTTCCCTGAACAGTTGCTATAGCTGCAGTGCAGAATCGCACCAAAATGTCTCCAAGTGCTGTAGCATAGGAAACGCAGGCACTAAAATGGGAGCAATGTTGACCTTTTCCATGAGTGACATCAATAATGTTTATTCCTGTTCGCAGGCTATCCAGTTTGATCCCGAAACCCACCTGCCCGCGGTTACTGACAGCTGTACGGGCTGCACCCTGTGTCTCAGCGTCTGCCCTGTTATTGACTGCATCCGCATGGTTTCCAGGACAACACCCTACGAACCAAAGCGCGGGCTGCCCTTAGCCGTGAACCCCGTGTGCCGAGTTGATCAGTCCGACAGCTAATGTGAACTTTACACTTGTTTGATGCCATTGATTTGCTTCCTAATTAGTCCTTGAAAATCTACTCTTCTAAAACAACGTAATATTGATAGCCGTTCCAATGAATGCTGTGTTTTCCAGTTATTATTTTTACAACTATTAAGTTTTGAAATTACAGAAAGGCAGCAATTAGTTGTGGCTGTCAGCTGTCCACTATTTGAAGTGTAACTTTCTCCTTACAATCCATGTTGTCATTTCAGAATTTCTCTGTAGGCTCTTTAATCTCTATGTATTTTCTGGCTGTAAATATAATTAAGAAAGCATTTTTAATGAACTACAAATCAGTGTACAAGCTGACTGTTTTCAAGGAGGCTTTTTGTAATTAAACATTACATTTAGTTTTAAAAGAGTTTCTTAGAAGATGTAATTAACTACATAGCATTCAAACAAAGCGATGTGGCTTCTATTTTTCTATGGGAAGAAATGAAAGGGAATTTAAAATAGGATTTAAGAACTGGATTAATCACTTTCAACTACTACAGCATATGGTAGTGTATTTTTATAATCCTTTCTAATTCTTTTTCACACTAGTCACTTTATGGAATAAATTTGCTGTGCACTAACACATGCTGGACTCTTCAGATTTGTGTAGTTTGATCATTACTTTCCGACTCCCGGTGAACTCTCACAACATCTCTCTAAAAATGGTTACACCAGCTTACTATTAAGTCCAGGTTGCATTTCAGGATTCTGAGATGTGACAACATGTTTTGCTCCAAGCTCATCCTCTAAATAACTTTTTAATTGTGCCAATTAATGTTCCAGAATGTACACGTTACAGGTCAGAGATCTGATTATGTGCAAATGGAATACACACCCTGCAGACTGCGTTTGCCAAACGCAGACACACGGAGCAAACTGGCAAGATGATTTCCCCCAGTGCAAATTCTTCATACCTACTGGTTATGTAGGGTTGTACTAGTTTCACAACCAAAGAGAAGTATAGATTTGTCTGTCTTGCTAAACAATATCTCAGTTTTAATCCATTTTTTGTTCACAGTAGTAACTTTATAATATGAATGTATTGCTGTCTGCTTTACTCCACTTAAGAATATAAAGACTTTACTTTCATAAAAATAATAAGTGATCTATCAACTCAAGTTCTTATACCCTATATTGCAATCAGCAGTCACTCAAAATTTTGATCAAAAATACACCTTGACTTTTGTTTCTCGGTTTATGAATTGTGCATCGAATTATAAATAAAATGTTGAAAACACCTTGGGATTGTTTGTGGGTTTGGTTTTAGGTTTTTTTTTCATTTACTAAACAGATTTTTCTTGCGGAGACTTGTCAGGTGGTGTTTCACGATCTCGAAGAGTCACTCCAGGAACCATTAATGAGTTAATTCATGTGTACATTATTCCATTAATTGCCTACAGTGCAGAATGTAGCACGCTCTTTGCCCCTCTCTGGCACCTCTTTGTCTGCCGTTGACTTGCCGTCCTTTTACATCCCTTCCTCACGTGCCCACGCTTGCATGCACACGTATGTACACTCTGTGTCACACGGACGTTTGGAAGTGTCATTTCATTTAGTATCCTCACTCCACCAATACCGTTTTGCTGACACTTTGGACTTGCTTGATGAGATCCCTTGGCAGGCTCAAGCCCGGTGTCTCCACTAATAGCTTTCTCTTCATACATTAACTTTTCATCGTTGTGGATTTTTCACACTCAGATGAAAACAGGAACAGATACTTGTACTGCTTAGAAAATATTTGCCTGAAACTTCTTTAAAGCTCTTGGTCTTCTGGTAGTTTCTTATCTTACATGAGCTATAGAGGATTCGCAGGAAGAACAAGCTGATTTGTGAATGTTAGGGGCAAAGTCTGGAGAATCTCTGCAGGTACCGCTTGTACCTGTTCGGAGGAGCTGGCTGACAAGCAGCATGCCCTTGGGTGGGGCAGAAAAATCAGAATCTGCAGGTTAACACATTCTCAGTTGCCACATGCCAGGAAAAGTGGCTATCTTCTCCCAGGCTGTTACCGTGTACCTATTATTGTGTACCCTACCAACCATGAACCCTGAGGGTAAGGGGCGTTGTGTCACCTGCAGCAGAACTGTCCAGCTTCTCCAGGTCTTCAGTTGCTGCATCATCAAACCTCATTACCTTGCCATCCTGAAGGCATCACATCTGGCAGGGTAGCTTCTTTTAAATGCAGCAGAATGCCAGGAGACCTGATTCAAGTAGCTAAGCACATGTACATCATAATGTAGCAGCAAAATCAGAGCTTTTCCTAGGATATTCAATAGTCACAGGACATCCAGTATTCCCAAGCAGCTATAAAGTACTCTCTGGAGGAGTAAAGGCGTTCTTTGTGACTCAGGATTATACTTAAAACTATAACTCGTTTACTGAAGAAGAAATACCAGGTTATATTTTGCAGGTTTCTTTCTCTGCCGTCTCCCCCACTCTTGTCCTGTCCAGTCCATTAACAGTTTCAGGAAATGCATTCCCCAATGAATGCGAATACTTTCGAACTCTGATGGTCAGCAATAAATCTGTGGTCTGCAGTAACTCACTCAGAGAAATGGGCACATTTAGGTCTCCTGCAGGGTTCTCTTTAAGTCATCAGGGTGAGGCAAGGTGTAAACAGGCAGGGGGAGAGGGCCACGAAGGACATATTCCTGGGGTTTATAGGTTTTTCACATCCATCTTGGGGAATCCATCCCATTCAGCGCATTCAAAAGCCAAGGAAACAAATCAGAAAAAAAATGGTCTATTCTTCAAACGCTGTAGCCAGTTATTAAAAAAAAAGGATATAAATTTTCAAAGTGTAAAAGGTTTCAAATTAAGCTCATATATTTCAGTGATTTACTTGCCCATTTAAGGAATTATGTATTATTAAAGACATGCTGGGTAGGATCCTGCAACCCTAGCCCTCACAGTTTTTTAGACATGTTGTCCTATTGATGACTATTATAAAATATTGTAAACTATATTTGACAGATTAAATGATGACAGAAATGCCACAGGTCATCCTCCAGTAGCACATTCTAATTCACATCATATTCCTGAACAGAAAGAGCTCCCCATGTTCAGTGTGTGCTCTGCAGTCCAAGAAATACTTGAAAAAGCTGCCAAATCTGCTTGTGTGAATCCCAGTACACCCATACACGTTCATTGGAAAAAGAGATGTTTTGCCTTGCTAACAGACTATACAGGCAGTTTGGTTTTTGGCCTCTAAGATGAACAGACATAACGTTTCCAAGGCACTGGATTGGCAATGTTGAGAGCCATGTGTGTAAAGTTACACAGGATTTTTAAAATACATAATTTCCTGATTTTTTAAAATGAAATATTAATTTGAGCTCTTGTCAAAAATTAAAACTAGCCTTTGTGCATGAATGTGATAGGCAGCCTGTATCTCCAGCATTGAAGCCACGTACACGTACGCTGCGCCTTGCTCTGGTGCCTCACCGACTGCGCGAGGAAGCCATCTTCGCAGACACCCGTTCGCTCAGTTCATAAAACCTGGCAGGATCAGAATGCAAATTACCTCTCCAGAAGCTCTGCCCCTCTTTGCTGTGTCTTGTAGAACACAGGCCTTTCCACGGTGTGGCCTCTGAGACAGGTGACTCGTCAGCCACAGAGTGGCTCGCTGTCATTCCTGCAGTCTCCAGCATTCCAGCTTGTATTACTGTCACCTTTGGCTCCTCCAGCTTTGTTGTCTTTAAGCCTTTTAGCTCAAGGTGGCAAAAGTGATTGCTAGATACAAGGCAAACTAGCCAAACCCCAGCTGAGTGCGATCATCCTGTGCCTCATAAAACCACTTTGTTTAACACCATCCAAGACTGTAGCCTTAGCAGTAAAATGTTAAGCATAGATATTTCCTATCGGTAAGAAGATCCTGCCAACATATTCTGTATATATGTTTCATTATTTATCTACTGTAACATGGGGCGGGTGTGTTGTTAAAAATTCATATTTTTTTTTATCAACATGTTTCCTAGTAGAAAATCTTTTTTTTAGATAAAATATTTATTTTATTGGCAAGGATTTCACTTCACCAGGCTGCTCCACTTCTTTGATGGACTATGGAAGATAGGTTTTTCATTGGCAACAGCTGGCAACCTGGGAGACTCTCTCAGCAGCTGGATTGGTAACTTCAGAGTTGCTTCTGGGTCTTTCATATCATTAGTCTGCTTATGGGCCATCTGGGTCACTTCATCTTTGCTGTTGCCATTTTCTTCCTTTCTGAGGAGGAACTGTAGGCTCTCCTGTTATTTCTCCAGCAGATCAGTTTTTAATAACTCTTCCCTAGGTTGGTCTGCTGGGTCTTGTGCAAATGCCCACGCTGGCCTTGCCCAGGAGCAAAGACCTCGCTTTTATCCTTCCTTCCTTCCTCCTTGGTGGTCCGAATCTGCCCATGACTTTTTGTGCTGTGGGAGCAGAGCTCCTCATTGCTACCAAGCAGTGAAGCTGGAGGACAGCTTGGCAAGTGGACACGTATCACCTCTGCAACAAAGGAAGTCTTAAGCACTTGCAAATCATAAGAGTGAACACAAGCACGCACACACACTCTCTCCTCTTCTAGTTTAAGCAAACCCGTGTTACCATAAGGAAATGCAATCGTTCATTTTTTCTGTAAAAGAACTGCAAGGTGTTCAGCATTACCTTGCTGTGCCTGCATGGAGCTTTTCAGACCCCAGGGCTGGGCAATAGATGTGCATTAACTCGGACTGCGCAGTGGAACAGGAAGAAGTCCTTCCTGCTGTGGCTCGGCAGCTGAAAACTGGCTCTTCAGTTTATCCATGCTTTGCCAACAGCCAACACGCCCCTGAACTCGCTGGGTTTTCTTGCGGCGCTGTAGCAATGCCACACCCCTCGCATACACTCCGTGCTGCCGTGAGGACAGCGAGGATTTCCCATGCTCTGCAGAGAGCTGCACCCTACACGGCAGGGGCTGCCTCCGCAGGCACTGCTACAGCACTGCCTGCTAGCCACCAGAGGTGGAGGTGACATGGTGCTCCTCCATCTGCATCACATGCATCTTTCCACAGACTTGAAAAGCAGGGTCCTTAGGACAACGGCAGCAAATAGTTTCACGCTGTTGCTCACCCATTTTTTGAGATTCAGGAGAATCTTAATAAATTATTTTCATACAATATCTGAAGCAATTTATCTGCCTTGTCTTTTTTTAAGAGCAATATTTTATTTCTTCAGCACTGTGGTACAGTTAAAAAGTTGCTCCTCAGTGTTACTTCCTCCGCTGGTGAGAGCTCTTCTGTTGCATTTCAGCCAAGGAGGAGGCAGGCAGTATCAAATGCCTCCAGTGGGCAACTCACAGTGGTAACTAACTGCCGATGGGAGTCACACACCCCACCAGCTAGAGCTAACCGTCATTGTTCTCACCTGTTTAGTCTAGAGACTACTTAGCGTCACAGCTTTTACTTCTGCTTATTGGAGACAGGTTTAGGCCTCGGCACTTAAATCTTCATGTTCAGTCACTGAGAATGTTTCTCAGGAACTGAACTCCCGTTATCATGCAAATCAGATGGCCTGCAGATAAAACTCATCTGCTTTGTTTGTGCAGGTGCATGACTTCCAATTTTGTAAGTCTGACTTCAGTGAGGGAAGTCAGTGCCTTCCAGTTCTCCTAAGGGTGGGCTCTATTCTTTGAGGCAAAAAGTGAGCAACGTGGAGTTTGACAAATCTCACTGTAACAAAAGGGAGCCAAAGCAAATGGAAATGGTCCTGCACTGTGGGGCAGGACTCCAGCCTGATGAAAGCATCAGGGCAGTGCCAGCAACCCTCCCTGGATGCTCCTTTCCCAGGGAGCACCGTTTGTGCAGCTGCTGCCCCAGGCCCCTCTGAAAGGCCGAGCGGGGACTCCTCTTCCCTTTGCTGTGGCATAGACTTTAATAATAATAGTCTGTCCTCTGTGCTTCTGGCAAGACCAAGGGTCACCCTTTCTGTGACTTTAATGTTAAAAGAAAAGCAAGTACCACCAGACTCCTTGCTGAAGTCTGTAAGAATTATTATTTTTAAACAAAATCATGCAAAATGCGAGTGAAAAGAATATAAAGTCATTTTTTCCATAAGGTGAAATAACCAGCGGGATGGTAAGCACAATTGTGCCTTGGTGTCTGGGCTAGCACTGCAGTGATTTCCCATGCAGTCACCTGCTTCGTAGCTGTAGGAACTTCCCATTGTAACACATTTGCTGGTTCACCATCACACGCAGAGCAGTCTTTTGAAAGAGCCCCATGCTGCCCTCCATGGATCTTTTCTTACGATTGTGCATAGGTAAATCCCTTTCATAAGTTTTATGAGGTGCAAACATACATGCCAGTTTTATGCTACTAGCCTATTTATTGGATTAGCTTGAAGATTTGATGCAAAAGCTTAAGATGATATTGAAAACACACATCACTTCTATTGTAGCTAAGAAAATCAGCTTTAGAATTAGAGAGACCTTGTATCTGGCATTATGTATAGCCCTTTAGCTTTTTAGCATGGCTGCTCCTTGTTGCTATAGCAACCGAATTAACCATTTCATTAATATAATGGAATAAAGCACATTTATTCATTTTTTGCACTCACGGGTAATCCACATTCAGCTTTCAGCACACTCGTCAAGCTGTGTCCCTTTCACCTCAGCCCCAGATATTTCCTCAGCATTGCCAAAGGGGTTTTATTTGTATTTTTCCTTGTTGGAGAGAGAGCGAGCTGTTGTTTTTTTTTTGAAGAACGTTATATTTTTTGTAATTAAATTTACCTTCATTTCATTGGCTAGCTTCTGCTTAGCATCCCTTAAGTGGAAAAGCAGACTTCACAGGCAGCATTCATTGCAGAGAAGTGCTGTTCTTCGCATCATAAAAGAATAAATCACTTAAAATAGTGAAACCTTGTGCCTGCGATCAGCTTGTAGGCTAAACTTGGCATGATGTGTTCTCCTGTAAATACTAACAGTACTCAGCTATGCGTGCTGCCCAAACAGGCGTGCTGCTGAACTGTGGTGCTAAAAGCAGCCGGAGTGCTACGCTCTTTGTTTACCCTGTTTCCCAAGCAGTGCCCATACATTGTAATCATTACTGAAATAATAGCTTAATTAAAACAATGCCTGCCCCTCAGCAGAAGAAAGCAGCAGTCCTCTGTGTGTGTGTGTGTGGCACGGGCAGGGGCAGTGTCTGCCCTGTCTGCACTGTGCTGCTCAGGGTCTGGTCTGCCCTTCCTGGTGCTGCCCTTCTGCTTGCTCTCTCCCCACGGTGGTTCAGAGCCAGCTCTGTGGCGGGCTGGGATGCAGCGGGGCTTGGCTGAGAACCACACCACGCCTAATGCAGTGGCCGCCCTTCTGCTTGCTCTCTCCCCACGGTGGTTCAGAGCCAGCTCTGTGGCGGGCTGGGATGCAGCGGGGCTTGGCTGAGAACCACACCACGCCTAATGCAGGGGCCAGGTGAGCGGCAGTGGCTACAGTGGCAGATAGGGCACAGCTGGGAAGTGGTGACCTCCTCCCTCAGCTCTGACTTGCTGCTTGCCAGAGACAGAGAGGCCACGGTGCCCAGGTGGGTACCAGCAATGCCCCCACACAAAGTGACTGTGAGTGCCACACAGGCTCTTGGCTAATATTTATCTAATTGCATTCCAAAGCAGCTACCAGTGCAAAGTCAACCCATGAAATTAATCATTATTAGGAATTCCACATCTGAAGTCATTACAAATGAAGCGCTGTATCTGATGCGGCTTTTTTGTTTTGTTTTGTTGGGGTTTTTTTGTTGTTGTTGTTTTTTCCTAATATAACTCTGAAGTTAGTAACATGAAACTGAAGTTTTACTGGAAAACAGAGCAGATGTGTAAATGAGTTTGAGAAATGAGTTAATTAACTTTGAAAGTATAAACTTTTTCATTAAAAAGACAAGGCATAGAGGAACAGCACAATAGCATATTGCCTGCTACAAGGCTGTTCATTCACTGCTGTTTCACTGAACGTATAAATCATATAATCTACAAGGGCTAGTAGAGCCTATACCATTCACATGTCCTGCCTTTCCTACCTGAATTACATTTTAAGTGCTTTCACCTAGGCAATTCATGGTGTAAGAAATGCCCTAAGACCCAGAAGAAGAAAGTCAGGTAGCCGGCAGGGTGAAAGACCACGACCGGACCCGGACACAAAAGCCCAAGGCTCTGCGCACGTTGCAGACTCTGCTGGTGCCATATTCTCCTCCTGCCTTTGTTTCTCTCTGTACATGGAAAGAACTAAAAACTTCTTCATATAAGTAAGTTGATGTTGCCATTGCATGATGCTGTAGGTGAGGCGTTTGGACTGGTCAATGTTATGTAAGCTTTTGACTCAACGGTTCAATTTTGGGCAACTTGCCATCAGGTGTAAGTTCAGCCAGAAGACTATGTCCTGTAATGATTAACAGAGAGCTCGTGGCTTTGCAAAGCGTTGCAGCTAAACACCTTTTCCCCCACACAGGAGAGGTTAATCCTTGTACAATAATTAACATACTTTAATTTTTTTCTCAAACCTAACAAACAACTCCATCCTTTACTAGAAGTTGGCAGGCTTTTAAAATGGTATTTGGGTACTTTAAAAAACATTTGTGGGGGATGATCCTTAACTGCAACTCCTTGGAATTCCTCTTGTCCAAACACGACAAATCACACAAATCACAGTTAAAAATCACTGTGTTCCAAACAAAGCAGGGGCCTTGCCTTGCCTTCCTTTCCCTACTCTCATGGTATAGAG
>NW_010399442.1:96549-96979 GCF_000710305.1 Buceros rhinoceros silvestris
AATACCTGGGCCCTGGACCCCACAGGTAAGAGTGTTCCTTTGTGGCTGAGGAAACACCGCTTGGCTTCCAGAGCCGCAGCGCTGCCTCATCAGCCATCGGCACCGGCTGCGGTTGTGCCCCTCCGGAAAAGCCCTTATCCTCTGTTAACCTCCTTCACATGCTGTAAAATGGAGGTTTAAAACCTTGCTTCGCTTTCTCCTGAGGGCTGTTCTAAGCTTGATTAACAATAAGCTGCGTCTACACCCAACTGGTTATTATTTCACCACCTCGCGTAGAGCTGGTGTCGTTCAGGTAGCGGGGGCGACTCCAAAGCCAAATCACCCAGAGCAGTGTGGGAGGGCTGGTAACGCTGCTCTGTAAACAGCAGGCACGGGAAAAAAACAAACAAAAAACACCCCAAAAACCCCACCGGAGGTGTCTAAGACTTGC
>NW_010399443.1:0-2220 GCF_000710305.1 Buceros rhinoceros silvestris
AAGGGGTAATGGATTTAAACTGGAAGAGGGTAGATTCGGATTAGACGTAAGGAAGTCCTTCACTGTGAGGATGGTGAGGCATTGGAACAGGTTGCCCAGAGAAGTTATGGATGTCCCCTCCCTGGAAATGTTAAGGCCAGGTTGAACGGAACTTTGAGCAACCTGGTCTAGTGGAAGGCGACGCTGACTAAAATTCTGCTCTCGTTTTAAGAGGGTAGATTCGGATTAGACGTAAGGAAGTCCTTCACTGTGAGGATGGTGAGGCATTGGAACAGGTTGCCCAGAGAAGTTATGTATGTCCCCTCCCTGGAAATGTTAAGGCCAGGTTGAACGGAACTTTGAGCAACCTGGTCTAGTGGAAGGTGTCTCTGACAATGATTCTGTGATCCTATGAACATTTATTAATCAGTGTCATCTCTTACCTGTTCAAAAACAAGCAAATATAATATCTAACTCCAAATCCAAATGTTCTTATCACAAAGCCAAGTTTACTGCGTTATTTTCAGATTAGTTGAATATAAAAATTCTTGAGTACATGAAAAATATTACCTAGTTAGTGTTTCTATATTAGTGTTCCTAAACTTACTATTTTTTTTAGAAAAATGCTAGATGAGCTGCCTTCCCCTGCTTCAGCTGAACTGAACTATGTAATAGTGGTATTGAGGCATTAATGCTGTAAATAGATAGCATTACATAATTGTGATTCCTATATCATAGTGCATAATTTACATTGTCTTTCGAAATTTAATAATGGAAAAGTCCTTGGGGAATCACTTTAATGTAGTAGTCAACCTTCCCTTCACTATAAATTGACCTCTGTCTCTATGAAATGTCTGTAATCTTCTATTCTGCCTCAAAATATATATTTTTTAAAATATATTTGCAAGATACTTCTTTCATGTATTCCAAGGAAAAGACACTTCTGAGAAAAAAAAAACTTGCAGGAAAAAAAGATTTGCAGAAAACACTTTAAAACAACTTTCATTTTTCATCTTTTTCTGGATATTAAAAAAAAAGTTAATTTAAATACTCATTAATTTTCAGTGCAGTGATTTGTAATATTTCCAATCAGACACTAAAGGCAAAAATCGTGATGGACTTTTAGATTTCAGATTTCACAGAAGTGCATAAATTACCTAATTGAATTAATACATACAAGGGCAGTGTGTCAAAGATCTTTTATACACACTTCCATTGCCCTCAGTGAAATGACTTAGTTGTACTTATGATAGTATATTTAGAACAGAGCCAAACCATGCAAGGCCATGGAGATGAATAACTGAGTGGTCAATAGGAATTTTATGTAGTTTCTCAAATTACTTAAGTAAATCGCATAGATATACAGTAAGTGACTGCGGGTTCATGAACACAAACTTTGTAATTCACTTGCATAAGCATCCCATAAAGAACATGGTGCAGAAGGCTGTTCTCCATCCTCTATTCTCCTTGTATAGGCTCTTTCTGTTGACTTACCAATAGCGATGAGGCAGTTGTCAGCCACTATGTCGCAGAGGCACCCACAAAACAGACAGCAGCAGCTATCCGAAAAACGTGGATTTATTACAAACAAATTTGCCTGGCACTCCAACTGTACAGGTTTGGATGTCAGTTGGGAATTATTACTGCATAACAAATTTATGCAGAACTAAGGAATCTATTCTAAGGAAGGACAGACCCAAAATGTGCACACAGGCTTGTTGATAAAGGGGAGAATCTCTCACCTAGTGATACCAAGGGAGTTGCTTACCAACACCAGGGTAAGGATCACTCAGTCCCAGGGATGTACACTTGGGCAGCATCCCAACTCGAGGAGGGGTGGTCCTGGGAAGTATCCTCGGCTGGCGTCCCGACTCGAGGGGAGTCTCCAACTGTACAACCTGCTGCTCGAGGAGGACCGACTCAGAAGCGGTTCTCCGGCAGGGCTCCATTTATACCCTGGTCGAGTGTTTACTGTGGTCACTTTCAGGCGACACAGGCAGGAGGCAGCTAACAGAACCTGGACTCCCAGGCACCAATATCCCCAGGGGGGAGCAGCTCCAGGTGCTTATTAGGTGCTGCTGCAAGGCCTGTCTTTTGTGTAAGCTCAGTGCACGGAGTCGGGGGGGTTGCACTGCCACACACTACTGAAAGGAGGGCTGATGTCCCACATCCAGGTATAGAATCATAGAATCATCTGATTGGAAGTGACCTTCAAGATCATCAAGTCCAGCCGTTCACCCT
>NW_010399444.1:0-13410 GCF_000710305.1 Buceros rhinoceros silvestris
CCCCCCATTTTTAGCAGTAAGGAGATGTTTAGAGAAATCTCTGGTCAATTCTTATCCTTTTTTGCAGATTGTTCACAGAACCCTTGCAGCGATGCTGGGCGCTTTGGCAGCTTTGGCCGCCTTAGCTACTGTTGGGGAGGTAAGCTGTCTAACTGTAAGTGCTCATTTTGATTCTGAGTATGATGTAAGGAATTTCCATATTTGTCCTGTTGTGACTGAGCACAGGACAGAGCAGTGGTTTTTAAGAGAGAGATGGTAGGGCAGATACCGGGATGAGGAAGCATGTTGCGAAAAACTAGTGAGCCTAGGGTATAGACAAGAAGAACAGAAAAAAGTCAGTTGATGCTATTTTGTTCTGATTTGCAGGAAGCTGAGTACAACCACTTTAATTCAGACTTAGTTTAACACCGTTATTTTCAACAATGTCAAGTTACCAAGATAACCTAAATGGAAATACATTGCCTTATACTACTCTAAATAATCACACCTCATGCTTACACCTTCCAATCCTTTTGGTTCCCTCCAACTTACTCTTCATTGATATTTAGTAAAACCTCTGACAGATTTTCTGTTTTTCCAATAACTGGTCACCACATCATTGCTATGTTGCCTTAAATTCCCTCCAGTTTGTTCATGAGTGAAGCAGTATTCTTTTGTTCTCTTATCAAAAAGGAAACTGGAGTGTACTGTATATTTCGGTTATCATTTATTTCTGTAATGATACTTAAGGAATAACTAGATAAACCATTAGCCTAATGTAGGGTTTTGATAATGACCCACTTAGGATGCCAGAAGTACTTTGAGTTAGTAATAATAATAATAATGATGATAGTAATAATAAAGAGTCTTTACCTTGTAGAAACACATTACTTTCCATCATAGCTTATTCAAAAGGTTCATCAGTCAAGTGGACTTTATATTTCAGGGTTAAATCACAAGGTAGGTGTTTCATGGCATTCACTGGTAATTGTATTTTTTGATTGCAGAGGCCAAGTATGAACAAAGTGGTAGAGTGGATTGATTATGACACGCTGGCGCTGCTGTTTGGAATGGTAACTAAAACGTATCTTTTGCTCTAAATGTGCTGAAATATGTTCAATACAGAGATGTTTCCCTTTTAAACATATTGTTAACTGTACTTTTACCGAGACTTGTTATGATGACAATTTGGGCCCTAAGGGATTTATCAAAAAGGAGGATTATCAGACCTCTGAAGGAGACTTTTGAAAATGTCTATCCCTTTCTATTTTTTAAAAAAATCCGTAAAAACATCCTTCAGGTCTATAATGGAAAGACGCATTTAACAGCCAACTATTATCACTCCTATTTATCTTGTTAATTTTGTTTACTCAAACCCTTTCTCAAACACATTGCTGAAAAAGTGGCTTGCTTTGTCTTAGTGTCTTTGCTTAGAGCAAACAAAAAGCAAACCAGAAATGGAGGAGAAATATCTGATTAGATTGTAATCATATATTATTTTAACCACTTTACCCAGGCCTATTTATTGTAAAAAAAGTTGTCTAAGTAGTATTAAAATCTACCACAAAATATACAATATACAGAAATAAAATTACAAGTATCTGTTGCCATTCTGAGCTTTTCTTATTTCCTGACACTGCTCCCTGCTCCCTGTGTTCCCCACAGATAAAGAAAAGAAAAAAAATATCTGTTGGGAGCAAAGGTGGAAGGACAGGAAACCTCTCATAAATGTTGGAAAGTAGGAGCAATTCTTGGAGCCACTATCTTCTGCACTCTGTAGAGCATTAGTGCAGAAAGCAAACACATTTATTGGCTTTTCTTGATTAATGACATAAGGGAGATACATTGAATAATGTATGATGTCCGTTTAGTCACTACAAATAAAATTCAACCAGACTAGCATGGCACTTACAGACTATTTGTGTTGAGAACTAAATTTCACCATATGACGCATTAACAAGACGTATCTGGCTGCTGTAGGGGATATCCTAATACGAAGGTGATCAGATTTTCACAGCTGTCAGATAAGAAGGGCTTTTTCTTCACAAATGATAGCACTTTCTTTTTGTGTCATAGTTCAGTTGCAGCTTATTTTCTTTTTCTTCATTTTCTTCATTTTTTTTGGTAGATGGTTTTAGTGGCCATATTTTCAGAGACTGGATTCTTTGACTACTGTGCAGTAAAGGTAGGTACGTTTGGTACTTTTAATTATTACTGGATTAATCAAGTTATTATTTAATCAGATTTGTTACACCAAGCACTATCTTTGAAGAACCTTTCTTAGGGCAGTGTATACTCATCACAGTAGAAATGAGTTGTCAGCTCGTAATTTTGAAAAATCTCTTAAGGAAGAAAGGGAGCCCTTAATGCAATTCTGTTTCTACAGCAGAAAGATAAAGGCCCCCAGTAGGGTACATAAGCATATGGAAAATATAAGGATGAGTTATTCCACTGCAAGCTGAAATCTGTATTTACACCTGGCAGTGAGAGGGAGGAAATATGGGAACTATCAGTAGCTTTATGATCGCACATGAAAAATGGCCGCAGACCTACTCAGTAGCAGAACCAAAGATTACCTTAAAAGGGTAATTCTGATGGATTGGTTGTAAAGCAATTATCACACGTGGTGAGACACCCCTCCATGTGCTGCAAAGCTTTGTTTTCTTGAGAAGGGTGGAAAGAAAGAAAGCAAAAATGACAAGGAGGACTGCTTTGAGCTCAGAACCCCTAAACAAAACATGAGTGAACACAGCCCCTGCTTACACAGACACTCAGACTGTGTAGCCCCAGTGCAGCTCTGAGGATGGGGAAGGTGTCCCAGCATGTGGAGAGCGTGGGAGGTCTGAACCACATTAGTCCACCCAAACAAGCGGGCAGAAGATGGGAGCTCAGCCCCGGTTCACACCTGGCAGCAAAGCATGGTGTCTCTTCACACTTGTTTCTTCTTCTCATGATGGAAATGTTTGCTCGATTCCTCCAAATGTTTTCTTGCTAAATTAATTAATTTGGGAGAGGGTACTGTTGGAGGTGCATGACGTAGGAAATCCTCAGAGCTTACTGTTGTCTCATCTTTGGTGAAGTTGTTTTAGCTATCATTTTTGGAGTGATCTATTTTCTTAATTTTGTTTATATTTGTTTGCTTTTATTAGGCTTATCGATTCTCTAGAGGCAAGGTGTGGGCCATGATTACGTTTTTGTGCCTCATTGCTGCAATTCTTTCTGCATTTTTGGACAATGTTACCACTATGCTGCTCTTCACTCCAGTAACTATAAGGTACTTTATTGTTATTGTTTTGGATTAAGTCCTTTATAGCCAGCAATCAGTAGCAGATGTGTGCAAAATGCTTGTTTGGACTTTTTTTGATCATCTAAATGGAAATCACAACTTCAAATACTTCTCTTGTACCAGGGTAAAGAGCTAATGTGCTCAAAGGTTGCCTTTTCCCTTTATGTTAGTAGTGAGCACATATCTGAAGCTTGTTATACTGCCTTGGCAGCTGACTGCTCTGGTCTGTCTCCATATCCGAACTGCGATAGCATATTACACCAAATGCTCCCTAGTAGCTGAAAAATCTTTCCTGTAAGAAGGGAGAATTTTTTAAGCAAAACTGCCTTGTTCTTTACCGGGTAATATACAATCTTAGGTAGTAATTTATGTTTTAGTCAAGTTGTTATCCATTCTAATATTAGTGACGAATACGTTAAAAACTCTCCAGATTTCAACAAAAAGTTTTCTTTTGGAATATGAGAACTCTGAATTTTCTTCCTGCTGGTGATTATGACATTGGTACAGCTACTGGTTAATTCCATAACTTCAGACTAGATACTTGGAACTTTTAATAGAGAACAGTGAATTTAATTACTTTGTATTTCTGTAAATTAAAAACATGTGATTTGCAACTACATTTAATCAATGTGTGATTATAAATTACTGTTTAACCTGAATTTAACCTGTGCCTAGCCAGGCAAATCTGGTTAATCCAATTCAGTTTCAGAAAGATCTGGTGTGTTTTTAAAACGATCCTGAGTGATGTAAAGCTTGCAGTCATTATCACATTAAAGTGCACAAAATTCTATTAAGATACGCTACCAAAATGTAGCATAAATCAGTAAAAACAGTTTTACAGGTTCAATTTATTCCAGGCTGGGAAACAGCTGGTGAATGAAAGCTCCATTCGTCTTCTGTCCGATTATATTTTAAAGAGATCACTTTGCCCTACTCCAATCAATAATTTCACCTCTAGCAGTAAGCAAGACTTGAAGTGTTAAACACTAAGTTTTCTTTAGCTCTGTTGCAGAATATTCTGAATAAACTGTAACTGGGAATGAATTGAAATTCAGATGTCAATGCATCGTGATCTGCTGTTCACAGGCAGAGCTGCAGAGCTACTGTAGCATGTATTTAATTTTCAAAGCATCATAGAGTACCCCAGGTTGGAAAGGACCTCGAAAGACCATCTGGTCCAACCTTTCATGGGGAAGGGAGCCTAGATGAGATTATCTAGCACTCTGTTCAGTCACATCTTGAAAAACTCCAGTGATGGGGAATCTATCATGTGTCTAGGGAGCTTGTTCCAGTGATTAATTTTTCTCAACATAAAAAAATGTTTTCTCATGTTGAGATGAAATCTTTGTAGCCACTCTTTAAATACTGGAGCTTGATACTAAATGTGTACTAAGTACTTTAGTTTTATATTAAATGCATTTGTAACATTGAGGAAAGGGAAACTCAGTATGCAGGAAACATTTTTATTTGAATGACTATCAAAGTTGAAATAAATATTTCTCTCACCTAATAAAATCGAATAATTACCTATTTCTAAAATCTTCATGATGGAGGTATTTTTTTTGTTTTGTTTTGTCTTAATGCCATTTTCTTCAGCCCTTGTCTACAGCTTCAGTATGTTGCACTGTGCTGTCATTGCCATGGAGATTAAGCTTGCAAAAAATCCTACTGACTCAGTGAATATAAAGATTTATATTTCCATTAATAAGGTGTAAAACATGATATTTCTTTCACTCTGCATTTTGTAGTAAGGTGATAAAAACATTAATAACCACCGCTTTTTAGCTGAATTTTATTTCCAAGATGCTTTGTTATTGGGAACTGGAAAAGGCTAATGATTGTTCACATGGAGATTTATATAATAACCAGGGTTAAGTAAACAGAGTAAGTTTAATCCTACTGTGTAGCCAACACATTCGGGTGGTTTTATACTTTGTGTACATCAGAGGTTCTTTCTTTAAGCTATTACTAGGCCCATCAAAAGGAAAGAATCACTAAAGAAAAGTTGAGGTTATATTTTGAAACATTTGGAAGTCAAGGAATGATAAAGTTAAAATTATTGTTGCGGTCTTATACCACAATTGATACGATTGGGCCGGTTGAACTGCATAGTTTTATGCAGTTGGGAAAACAGTGTATTTTTGTGCAGTTATTTTGTTCTGGAGTTCTTATGTGCTGATATATGTGTCATCTCACAGTGTTTCTTTCGAGTTTTAAATTGACAGTCTTGGTGACAGTGTAAGTGTATCAAGTTAAGCTTTTGTGCAATACACTCTTTTCTCTTTGAAATATAGGTTTTAATAATACAGACTTAGAGTGAACAGTAAAGCTCAACCCTTCCTTCAGGCAAACTTGTGACAGCACTACAGCGAAAGCAATCCTGAGAAAGTATACTTGCTGCCCTCTCTTCCTCAAATCCCGTATTAGGTAGAGGGGCTCTCCATCTTTGCACACTGGAGCAAAGTTTTGATAAGCCATGAGTAGAAAAACAGTCATTGTTTATTCCAAAGTGCTTAGGTGTGATCTTACCTTTCAGCCTTTAATACCATGGCCCAAGTTTAATGTCAAATATGTGCTTCAGAATGAGCAAATTGTGCAGATCTGTGCATAAATGGAATTTGTGTGAGTTGAAGTAATCGGTGTGAGGATTACTGTGTGTAAGTGGGCTCTGAGTTGAAATGGATCATGAGTCAATCCCAGTATTTGCTGGAGCACTTTAAAATGTTACAGAAGCATCTGACTTCTTTTTATTAAAGCAACATCTTTACCAAAGAAACATTAAATGTTTTTAAACATCTAAAACATTTTGAGTTTTTTTTTTTTAATAATGAGGCACGTGTATTTTCTACTCTTGTTACATTACAAACTGAAATACTGTAATTGCGCTTTAGAGGAGGGGAAAAATAAGAACAGAATAAACTGGATAAACCTAGGCTGAAAGCCGAGGTCTCTAATGGATAATTCATAGCTAATAGGCTGCTGGTGCAATCCTCTACTACTGATTGCTCCCCACAAGAAAGTTAATAACTGATGCTGGGTGTGGAGCCTGTGGATGCCCAGAATAGTCTTCCACAGGTCAGTGTAGGCTGGGCAGCATAACTAAAAAAGTGGTGTGATGCTGAAAATTTGAAATGCAGCGTAGTTCTGTGTAGTTCAACTCTTTTAGTAGTTGACTACTTTTAATGAAACATTTTTTAAAATGTATTCATTTTGTAATCATTAATTACTACACTACAAATGTAAAAAAAAATAATTTTTGCATTTATATTGCTATAATTACTGTAGCACATATAATTGAAACTCTAGCAATACACACACACAAAAATTTATGTTCCAAATCCTCCAATTCCTAAGTGAAATGACTGTATTTTGTAAATTTTATAAACTTTAAGATTTAAGGTAATTTAGTCATAAGATAAAAGGTTAATTTCATTCTCTTCATACTGCAGGCTCTGTGAAGTCCTTAATCTTGATCCTAGGCACGTCCTGATTGCAGAAGTAATCTTCACAAATATTGGAGGGGCTGCCACAGCTGTTGGGGATCCTCCAAATGTGATTATTGTTTCAAAGCGGGAGCTGAGAAAGAAGGTACGTACTGCAAGCTGTTTGGCTACTAAAATTAAGTACTGATGTTGACTTAGGCAGTGTTGAATCTTCTCTTCTCCCAGACAGTCATGTAAAAAAATCATAATCCACTTTTTCTGCCACACTATTTCTTTCTTAGTAGGATGATCAGACAGAGCAGAGTGATCCTATGGGGACAAAACTGTGATGAAGAATAGACATTTTGATATGGACTGAGAATATAATTTTCTTTTCTTTTTTTTGGTGGTGGTGGGGAGGATGTCCTTGTCAATGGCAGAGTGAAGAAGCAAGCAAAACAACTGAGGGTTGTAAAGGGAGGGTAGCAAGTTGGAAAAAACCAAAAAGTGAAAATGAAAATCCGAACAGGATGTCTTCTAATTAACTGAACACACTCAAATTAATTGAGTACTGTCCAGGCTGGAAAATGTCTTTGAAAATTCATAGTATTTAATAAATTGAATGTTTGCCTTCAAAATATTTAAATGTATTGCAATTAGTTTGTTTGGATGATGACTTTGGAGACTCTCTAATATTCCTGACTGAGGATTCGATAGCTAAATTTTACATTTTTAAATATGAAATCTGTGCCACTATTTAAATATTCTTTTCCAAAAGAGATCAATTAACACAATTAATGCCTGCTATGAAGGAATTTTTCCTAAATATCCAGAAACTCATAATCCCTGCAGAACCTTTAGAAGTGGCTATAAACATGGTAAGCAATTAAGCGAACAAATCGGAAGAAAATAATTTTACTTTTCTCTTGAGTGAGATGTTGGTAATTTTAGGAGGACTCAGATGTCTGAATACCCTAGCAAATGTGACAGAGCAAATTCTGCATTTGAAACAAGCACAAAAATTTCCAAAATGTTTTCACTCTGGATTGTTTTCAGATCTTTTGCTGTATCACAGAAACAAGGGTGTGATAAAATAGGTCAGATTCAACACAGGACCTTGGGGCTTGTACTGCTTCCTTTCTTTATATATTTACTGTATATAAATGTATATAAATAAAAGAGGTTCAAAGATCTATCCTGGGCTCTGAGGCTGCATGACATGGACTGGCTTATGTCCTCGCTGCTTAGGGCTCACCCCCTCTAAAGGAGATTTGCCTGGGAGACTGCTGGCAGGAGCACCTGGATAAAGCCAAGAGTGAGGGCAGGGAGGGAGCTGAACCATCTGGCCTCTTACAGTCTGTGTTGTTGAACTAATAGCTCAGTTCCTAATTTTGTCCACCTGCTCCAGCATGCTCTCTTTCATTCACAAGAATAAACATAGACATCGTTGTCTTCTTTCTGAAAGTACCTCTAGCAAAGGCTGCTGTGAGGAAGGATTTATACAAGCAACCACAAATCTGCCTCTGAAATGCTTTGGGTACCTGCTATATTTGTACTAAGTAAAATTTGTTTATTTATTTTTTAAAAGTGTTTCAGAGGTAAAAGTTCTTGAAAGCAATAATGGAATTTTAGAAACAGCACTTCGTGCAGGTTTTTCCGTAGTGTCTATTATGGTGTTTTCTACAGCAAATATATGTTTTTTGATTTTTTGGGTTTTTTAGCCTCTTGCTTTTACCATTCTAGGAAATTTTTCTCCTTGATATTGTAACTGAAATGCCCCTTTTCATCCCCTTGCATTTCCTTTTCAGTGTTATTTTTGCGTAGTAAGTATAGGCGTACTTGGACAACTGCCTCTATAGGAGGCTGAGAACAGTGTATTGCTCTACGTAGAGAGAGTATTTTATTGGTTTTTATTAGGTTTGATCAGGAGGAGGATTTTACCAGTCTTCCGGAACATTTGTTGTTGTACATCAGCTTCTGAAAGTAGCTGAGTAAGATACTGTGGAAGTTTACACTTTCTTAGGAAACCTGGGTTTTTGAATTAATACAAAATGAAATGTAGGCTTGTTACTTTGGGAGCTGTTGTGTTATAGTGTTAGAAATGCTTTACTCTTTGTTTACTGTAGCGCTGGAGAGATTTTTCTCCCTTGGTTCTGGGGAAAACTCATGTCATATTAAGAATATTTTATTTAAAGCATGTTTGAATAAATAAGCTTTTTGTTACAATTTCCTCATTTAAATGTAGGATAAGTCTATTTGTCTTGAGATGCAGATGGATGACAAAAGGATATTTTCTTTGTAGCAGTGGATAATTTATAATGCTGCCATATTCCCTACCATCATGCCTGAAATCAGTGGAATATTTGCATAATGGAAGCGGAAGATTTGTTGTACTCTTCCTTCTTCTTGATGCTGGAAGAATTTTCACAAAAACCAGCATTTATGTTGTGATTTTAGGAAAGGAAAATAAAAGTTTTCATTAACAGCAAATGGAAAACACATTCAGTGAATAAAAAATGTTTTGTATTTTTTATTACCTTCAGGGTACTGCTACTGAGTGGCCATTGTTAGCAAAATTATATTTTTATCTTGAAGAGATATGTGCCTCAGACTTTGGAAACTCCATTTTTATATGCACAATAGCGCATGAACAGGTTTGAAACGGTCTTTGCTTTCAGAAAGTTTGAACATTAAGTCCTCTATATTTGGGAACTTCACAAGTCACGTCTTTGAATTCAGAAGTTGCTTGTGATCTACACTTGGTCTGTGAGTACAAGTTCTTCAGAGAACGGATGGTGAATAGGTCTCCAGAGCAAAACCATACTGTGAACATAGTGTGCACTAGTGTTATCTAGATTTAATCTGCCTAAAAGAGGTAAGGAAAGGCAGTTTTAACATGCACTAGCCACTGGATTATAACCTCTTTTTCACTTTGTTAGCATGTGATAAAGCTTGTACTGTTAATCTGGTGTTTGCTGAGGGTTTTAGGGTTTCAGCATCCCACTCTGAGTTATTCCTGTCGTTTAACAGGAATTCATTGAAAAATGGACAGCTATCAGATTCTCCTTTTCTGCATTTCAGAGACTTTCATCCTTCATGCTGAAATTTAGCATGATGTGGTATTAGTTGATTGTATTCCATGAAAACTTACGATACCAAAATTTTGTGAATAAAAGTAGGTAATTCTGAAAAATGGAAGAGAGAAAATCCTGTATATGGATCTACAAAGGTTATTTTTTTGTTGAGTTTCCTGGATACAAGCTTGTTAAAACTTGTAATAAATTTGTAGAAACATCTGCTGATGTTTCACTGATTCATTTTCTCAAGGAAAAAAAATGAAATCCTAGATAAGGAATATGAAATAAAATTTATGGGTTTGTGGTTGATTTAATTTTCTTTTTTTTTTTGGACATCTCTGCCTGTAGTAATCATTAAAGAGTATAGTCCAAGGCAAAAAAGGAGGTTCATCAGTGCCTCAGATAAGCATTACCTTCATGTAACTATGTTAGATCATTAGTGACTTCTGGCTCAGAGACGTCATGAGCAGTTTATCCCAAGACAATGCAGATCTCAATCACTCAGCTAGAAGGGGTGTTTAAACCAGTGTAGAAATAATAAATTACTCGTGCTCTTTCTCATTTTATTAGTTATAAAATATGAAATAAAGGATATTCTAGCCAGAAGCACAGTATTTCTGGCTCCCTGAATTGCTGCACTTAGCTATAATTTCTGCTTTCTCTTTGTTCTAATCTGCTCTAAAATGGCAGATTTCTTCCCAAAGGTTTGAATTACTGGAATTTAATTTCACACATCCAAAAGCAATAAAAAAAGAATCAGGATGATTCTTCTAGTGTTTTAGGAAAACTGTTACTCCTAATATGAAATTGATATATTTGACTTTGAATTTAAAACTATAAGCCAAGGAAAGATGCCCACATTGTTTCAGTTCTGAATCTGAAGGCAGTGGAACCTTTAGGCTGTTTTCTTGCTAAAACAAAATCTTCAGATTTACTTTTGACTGGGGAGCAGTAGAAATTTAACACAATCAGCACAGCCTCAAGTAAGGGACATTTGAAGTATATATTGTATTTGTCTGATGGATTGAATTCTCCTGGAAGAAAAGTATTTCTTGTCTATAGTAGATGTCAATTCTATTTCAGTCTATTTTGCAGAAAAAAGAAAATATTTATGAAAATGACATTTTGTTGTATTCAGCAGACGTGGAGCACTTTAATGTGTTTTTACAATGCTGAATCCTGGTCCCAGCAGTGCAGAGGACTCAGAAGGTATAAAATATATTATCTACAGAAACAAAGGTTATGAATGTAGGCTCTGTGGAGATGTTGCATGTCCTTCCTAGGGTGTGGGCAAGAGAGCAGGAGCAACTGATGAAGTAACTGTGCCATCCTGCTGGTATCCTCTGTGGCATCGTTTGTGTCTGTGGTACAGTGTGGTTCTCTTTATTCTCTTAAAGTTCCCCAGAGGTTGTCAGTTGACGGCTACGTACCTGACAATGTCTGGTGTGAAATCTGCCTCCTTCCCTGAAAGCATATTCTGGGTGCTGCAGAGAGGCTGGTGCTAAGCACGCAGCCCAAAGCATCAGAGTGGGCAGTGGTCTGTTTTTCACCATGAGCTCGTCTGGTATCATCCGCAAAAAGGAGTGCTCTTGGTATCAGCCTCCTCATGGTTACAGGGTACCAGTTGTCCAAGGCCAGAGATGGTCAGTATTCGTTTTCGCTCACTGGCTCTTGTGGATCAGTGCAAGGAGGCAATAGGGAGGAAATCTGGGAGCAAGAGATGTAGAGAGAATTGAATCCAGGTTTGCATTATCGCACGCAATACTGTCATGTGAACTCTTTTCTGAAATAAGCATGCTCCATGTTAGAAAATTATTTGTTTCAGCTGAATTAGAAAGCTGTTCTGTAGTCATGGCAGAGCAGCATATTTTCTTTTTCCCCAGGGATCTCAGAGATAAGAAAGATCAATGGGGTGATATTATGGAGTCTGACAAAATCCTGACTCTCAGTCCAGCTACTATCTTTGAAAAATTTGGGTAAGCTCCTTGATAGGATGCCAAAAAAACCCTACTAGACATTTTTTTTCTCTTGTGATGGTGTCTGCAAATCACTTTTAAGACTCATCTATGTCAGCTCCTATGTCACAGAGCTGTGTTAATTTTTTTTTTAAGAGTGTTGTGATCTCTATCTCATTTTAATTCCTTTCAGCTATCAGTCAGACTTGAGACCTCCTTCTTCAGCATTTTGGTTTGCCTTCTAGGTTGATGTGACTTTTCTTTTCATAGAGAAATTTATTTTATAGTTTTCAAGTGACACATTTCTTGTGCTGTATTTTTTATTTGAGAAGCTTCTGCATTGTGGCATTTCAGGATCAAAGCAAAACTGGTTTGTTCTGAAATTGGTGTGACATCAAAAGTGTAGAAGCAAGTGACTTTGTAAATCTCTACAGTTGTTTGCAAAGAGCTACTTCCTTAAATTCAAGTTCCATTAACCTGAGATGGAGACATCACGCATTTAAACTTGAAAGTTTCCAAGGATTCCTCGGGTTCCTATTTCTACTTTTAATTTCCTGTGTTAGCAATTATCCTTATGCTTGAGTATTTCTGCAGAGAATTTCTGCAAGCACACTCTGCTGGTAGCTGGCATCCATCTTTGTGACGTGAGCACATTGCCGCCAGCCTAAGAAGCGCTTCATCTCCCCTGCTCTTCGTAAGACTACACTGAGGGCAAAGGGAATTCTCCTGGTTCTAGCAATTCTGGTTTGAGTATACTCTGACCACCTCTGACTACTTCATTGGTCCGCAGCCAGTTGTTTCTCAGTCATTTTGTTTTTCAGAGAACGAATTTTTTTCTAGGCAGATTTAGGCATTGTTGTTTTGGTTGGTGTAGCTTCAGTGTTTTTACAGCTTAATTTCTTTCAGCTTCCTACCTCTTGTCAGGCCATTTTAGAGTCCATACAAAATTGAATACTTACTTTGTATACTTCCAGAATGTTTAACGGCACATTGTTGGTGTTTGAGCAATTTCTGAACCAAGCCCAGTTCACCTTGTTTTTAAGGTTTCTGATTTTTCTGGCAAAAATGTTCTGATCTGGTTTTTTTTTTTTTTTACTATAATCTTAGAGGCAACCCATTTATAAATTAGCTTTATTGGCATTTTGAAATGGCTGGACTTACTGAAATAACCATGGGGGACTTTGTAAACTTTGGGGACAGGTCTTACAAATATTGAGCCTTTGCAGAATTTCAATTATTTTTTTTTCCTTGTTGCTATTTGTGAATTTCCTGGAGTTATGAATGTTGATTTAATCCTTCACAAAAATGACTGCTGTAGCTCTGAATCTTGACTTGATGCCCAGAGGCCAATCTTTCTGAGCATTTATAAAAATTGACTTGTAAATACTGTCTTACAGAGATGTCAGATATTTGACTGGCTGACCTATTATGTAGCCAAACTGAATTAAGACATATTATTTTCCTTTGTGATATCCTGTTTTTTTGTTCGATTCTTTAAATAATCTTATTCCAATTCATGAAGAAACTTCTTTCTACTTTCATAAATGAAATGCGAGTACCTGAGTTATAATGAGTTATAAGGCCACTGAATGAACAGGTACATATTTTCACCTTTTAGTGGCTAGAGAGCAGAAGAGACAAGGAATCTACTACTAAATATCAACTAAGGGCGATTTTTTTTTTTTTTTTTT
>NW_010399444.1:13468-27531 GCF_000710305.1 Buceros rhinoceros silvestris
AATACAACTAAAGGGGATTTTTTTTTTTTTTTTTTTAATTCATGAAGCTGCATTTTTAATAGGATTAAATTCTAATCCTGGGTCTGCATATTTATGTTCTCAGATTTATTTAACTGTCTGCAAACAATGGATTTTTTCGTAAAAGAGCACTAATCTCTATTTGGCTATCAAAGTTCTTTATGACTTTAATAATTTTCTTGTGTCGTGTATCTTTTTATTATGCCTTGTAGTGGAACAGGAGAACATTTTTTTTTCCCTTTTTTGAACCAAAGATGTCTCACCTGGGACATTTCCACATAAGTTCTTTTAGTAGGAGACAATACAGAAGAGCACACATATAAGGTAGTAAGACCCTAACAATCTTAATACACGGGAGGTAATATCAGCTGATGCTGCATAGGAAGCTGTTTTTAACTTGCATTTGCATTATGGAAGGGTCTATGGGTAGCACACAGGCATTTGATAAAAGGCAAGTTACTATAGAAACATAGAAGTGTGGCACAGGGAGATCCCATGACTTTCTAGAGTCTCTGGGAAATGAGTGGATGCTCTGAAAATCCAGTATGAACAACCTGAGCTTAGACCGTGCTTGTTTCCAAGTGTCATAGAGCTGCACTGCTGGGATCATCATTTCAGACACACTCTGCTCTGTGAGTATACAACAGTTCCTTGCTACCAGAGTACATGGATGTGGTTGCTCTTGGACCTTCAAGGCCAACTTATTTTGGACAGGCTAGTCATGACTACTTTAGCGAATTCCCATTCAAAGGCTAACTTTGATCTGCTACAGTGTGTGTATTATGGAATCATGAAGTAACTCGGTTGAAATCATCCAGTCCAATGTCCTACTCAAAGCATGGCTAACTTCAAAGTGTTTGGGCGGGTTGTTGCTACTGATTCCTCTTGATTAAAAGAGTAACTTTTTAACATATTTTGCCCAATCTTTTTGAGAACCCTGAAAATCCTTGTTCAGAGAGAATTATTGTAAAAAGCTGTGTTGTTTAAAAAAGAAGCTGGTCACTAAAACAACTATTTCTGTGATTCAGTGTAATTTGAAATTAATTTACAGTGATTTAAATTAAAAGTGGAAGTTAATCATTCATTCTGGGTTTTTTCCTATTCATGGCAGGAACACTAAACGTATTTTAGAATAACTCGTATTGCTAATTTTTAGTGGTCTGAATTAAATGGTAACGTGGCTCATCTCCTTGAAACAGATGAAATACAGCATATACTGCACTTGGTACTTGTTTTATTGCTTTATATTTAGTATTGGTTGCTAAAGTACTTATAGCTAGAATATTTTTCCCTGTAAGTAACATAGAAAAATAACTAATTTTTAATTAAGGTTTTAATTTTTATTTCCAGGGATTGGATTTTGCAGCCTTCACAGGACATATGTTTGTTGGCATCTGCCTTGTTGTTCTGGTCTCCTTTCCTTTTCTCAGACTTCTTTACTGGAATAAAAAACTTTACAATAAGGAGCCGAGTGAAATTGTTGGTAAGTTTGAGCATGAAAACACTTTTATTATCACTACATTGAATATGTTCTAAATAGGAACTGAATAGTGCCGACTGCAATGCTGTCCTCAGATGGAAGTGCCCACTCTCCTTCAGCCTCTGAACTTTAATTTTTTAACCAATACTTTAGATTGTATTTTTAGTCTTGATATTTTCTGACTTTCAAAAATGGATGTTTTTTCTGCGCTAATGTTGAGATGTGGGCAGGAATTATTAAATATCTTTCCAAATGTATAGGGATATTTTGCAACATTTATAGCCATAGGCGTGAATACCAGTGTATTCCGTACTAAGATAATATCTGCTCAAGGTGCTCAGCTCACAAACTAGCTTTAGAAATACCCCAGGTTTTCCTGAGAGGTGTAGTTCAGTAATGCCTTCTCTTATTGCTGGTTTTCTTCCACTGAATTTTCTCACCAATCCTTTTTTGGTCTGTGGTCAGAGAAGAGTATTCCATCAAGAGTAGAACTTTTCAAGTCCTTTCCAGCTTGCCTCTGTGGCTCTTCCACCCTAAATTTCCCTGGTGTATAATAATTCTGTAGGACTAAAACTATGTCTTTTTTAGGTTGCTCACCTCGGTAGTCTCTAAAGTCTTGGTAAAGCTGTTTCAATGCCTGCTGAGTATGTCAGTCCCTTTTTGCCTTCGTGTTTTTATGCCTTTCTGTTAAGTTGTTTTGAAGTTTTCATCATTGATCTCAGGCTTCTGTTTCAGTGATGAAACATAATAATAATCCCCAATTGTTCACAATTTCTTTACGAGATAAGAAATAATTCACTAAATACGATTTCTTACCAAACTTCGTACAAAGACTGAGTATAACAATTTCTTCCCTAAGACTGACATTTTTTTTCACTATTGGCTCCAGAAGACTTAGGATCCAGGCTTCCACTTACCATACAATAAATGTTTTACTGTGCTATATAACATCTCTGAACCTGTGTGTCTGGGTTCTGTTTAGCATGGGGAGGACAGCTTTTGATATGTTTAATGTAACCTGGCTCCATTTGTAATCTGTGGGCAAAGATAAGCCTTTCTAAAGACTAATGTAGCTGTCTACGATAGAACAGATACATTGCAGCCCCCAAAAGTATATTTCTCTCTTTTGAGTATAAGGGGAGTTCAAGGTGACTAACACAGGGGTAGAGATCAATGTGATATGTAACTAATTTAGGCAAAATGATTACCACTTGTGCCTTGCTTTGTTCCAGGGAAAATTAGCTTTAGGAGAAAGATTTTATTAATAAGACAGAAATCCTGTCCTCAGTGAATTGTACCATGTTTCTTAACTCCTGTCTGATAGAAAGGTCAGAGGAGGGACTTCACTGCTTAGGAAGTTATCTCCTGTGCAGACATTTGATTTTGAGGGACTTCAGCACTCTTTCAGCACAAGTCTTGGCCTACCTGTTCATAGCTCTAGGGGCCAAAGTCTTTCCCAGTACTAAGAACCAAAGTGTTTTTGAGGTGTTCTTGAGATGATACTACCTAACTAGGAGAATTAAGGATATTTTTCCTTCTATATATTTGCTTCATATGAAATGTGCATTTTCATTACTGTGCCATTGTAAAACAGCTGAGGCTTTCCACACCCTTAGGGATTTGATCCTGACAGCAAGGGAAATAAAGCAATGGACTCAGTCCCTAAAATACCTAGATATTTCTGTGAATCACTACAAAGTAAGATTTTTCAGAAAGCCATCAAGAATCTTCTTTTCCTACCTTCTCATACCAGGGAAGATGCTTCAAGAAGTCTTCCTTACTCTAATAAATAGATCTATTGACTATATACTTCTGGGTCAAAGAGAGGAAAGACTTTGTTTACCAATAGGACGCTTCTGGTTCACCTCAGTTTAGATTATATTAGTTTCCATTCAAATAGCCAGAATTTTTTCTTGAGTGCAAGGAATGTCTTTAGAGAAAGTAAGTAACTGAAAATTGGCAGTGCTAACATGCAGAAAGGGATGCACTCCTCTCCTAGCCATAGATGTGGCTTAAGTTTGTCGATTTAAAATAATTAATGTTAAATTTTTTTCTTGTGGGAAGACATCATTATCTAAAATAAATACCCATTAAAAATTAATAATAAGCATTGTGAACTGTGTTTCATGGGTGAGTGATCTACCTACTTATCTCATCGAAGTTAGTACTTTAGAACAGAGGTGAAAAAGCTATGAAATAAACAATATTGACTCCCAGGTTGTCCCCAACGACTACCGAAATGCATAATCTGAACAGGTGGGGAGTTGGCTCATGTTCCTATTTCTCCTCCTCGTTGTACTGGTGGGTGAAAAGCTCGACGTGAGCTGGCTATGTGCCCTCACAGCCCAGAAAGCCAGCTGTATCCTGGGCTGTATCAAAAGAAGCGTGGCCAGCAGGTTGAGGGAGGTGATTCTGTACCTCTACTTTGCTTTGGTGGTACTCCACCTGGAATACTGTGTCCAGCTCTGGTCTCCTCCAACAAGGAACACATGAATCTCTTGGAGTGGGTCCAGAAGAGGGCCACAAAAATGATTAGATGGATGGAAGACCTCTCCTGTGAAGACAGACCAAGAGAGTTGGGTTTGTTCGGCCTGGAGGAGCGAAGGCTTAAAGGGGGTTTATAAGACAGATGGGGACAGACTTTTTAGGAGGATCAGTAGTAAAGGGAAATGGTCTTGAAATAAAGAGGGTGGGAGACTCAGACTAGATATAAGGATAAGGGTGGTGAAATACTGGAACAGATTGCCCAGAGAAGTGGTATAAGCACCATTCCTGGAATCATTCAAGGTCAGGTTGGACGGGGCGCTGATCAGCCTGATCTAGTTCAAGATGTTCGTGGTCATTGCAGGAGGGTTGAACTAGCTGACCTTTAGAGTAAATTCCAACCCAAACCATTCAATGACTCTATGATTCTATACCAAAATGCTAAATATAGAGCAGGTTCGTAGATGTTCTGCACAGGGTTCAAGAATGAGAAGCCTTGGTGGAAGAGATCATCTCTGGGAAAGGAATTATCTTTTTGTTGGGGAGAAAAGGAGCCTTTGCAAACTCCCAGATAAAACTCTTTGTAATTATGTGTCCTTATAAATAATGATTACTTTTCTTTGTTTCTTGGAAATATTATATCTTTGGTGCTCAGCAATTTCTTTTGTAACTTCCCAACTTTCTTATTCAAAAAGAATTAATTTGCCTTTATTAATTTCTTATTTTCTGATTAAAGTAAAAGCTTCATGGACATTTCCATGAATAACTACACTTATTATATACTCAAATTATCTTTAAAAGTGCCAGCTTTTTTGCTTAGGATGTCTTGAGAGAGTTAATATCTAAACAGTCAGTAAATTCATTCTGCCAAGTGTGAGCGATTTTCAATCCTGACATAATAGCATTAATTTGTGAATTTATTTTTTAGAAAATAGAATTGATAATTTTTCTGTGTATAAACTTCTAAAGCATAAGTTTGGGATTTTTAAGAAACCAAGTACTCACAAAAATTTCAAAAAAATTAATTCAAATAGTACAATATATTAACTAACATAATATTTTTGCCTGTGAAACACTATACAAGTGAAACACTTTCCCTCAGGTCATCTCTCAGTAATCTTTGTTACTTGCAGCTTAGTATGTTCAGATGTAGCTGTCCCCTAATCAATATACCATGTGTTCTTATAACCAGCTGCTCCTCCATAGATCAGCAGCTCTTCAATTAGGGCAAAGGCTGAAGAATCACTCTTTCAATTGAATTTTTGTGAGGAAGGGGAAGAGAAAGTGACCAACACAGCTCCATTAGGTGGCAGCTGTTGTGGTCTGGATTTGCAGAATGTGCTCCAAGGTGCTTTCAGGGCTACTTCCATCCCAGGTTGCAATGATTTTGTGATAACTTCAGGTGGCTTATTTGAAGCAGCTGTTTCAATCTATGAAATACCAGCCTTAGCTCACCCTGCCCCCACTTACCAATTAAACAAGATATATGAGACATCATTGGTATATTATTCTCCCCAGATTTTTTTCCTTGTATGCTATGATTTAAGATTTTTTTCTGTTGCTTTGGGCTACACAGATTATTGAGAATGGATAAGCACTAACTTTAAGAAGAGACAATGCTATTTTTCTGATGATAAATCAGCAGATTCATTTCAATGCTGTGTGTTATCAGTGCCTTTAAATTGTTGGCTTTCAGACCACGTTGCAGCACCTTTACAGGAAAAAAAAAAAAAAAGCATGTTTGTTTCCCAGGAGCCACTATCTACCTGCACTGGCTTGAAGTGGGACGTATTACGAAAGAAAAAATAATCAGAAGAACTCAGTCTTGAGAGAGAAGAATCAAAAGTTTTTTAAGATTGAAGGGATATTTTGAGGACTGTTTGAGTGCAAACTTGAGCTGATAAACCTGCACCTTATTCTGTGTGATGCAGAAAAATATACTAGGGTTAGGGTAATAAGCTGAGAAGGTTTAAAAAATATATACCTGCTTTTCCAAAAGAATATGTAAGGGGTAATAATAATATGAGTGTAAGGCTAATTAAACTTGGTGTTCCCTCCCACTCCAAAACTTGAAAACTAATTTTTTACTTTCCTTAGGTGTTAACGATATGTTATTTGGTCCTTGGGAAGACAATATTCTATTATGTCTCAGCTACTAAGTTGTTGAGATGTGGAAATCAGTGTTTGGGAAGGTGGCAATCCCCAGGACAGTGGGTGGCACATGGTCTAGTGTCAGGTATTATTATCGCCATTTTGCTGAAGAGGAAGAGTTTCTCCTAGCACAACAACTTACTTGGCACCAGATCCCTGTTTCTCCTGTGTTGTTTGCTCTGGTTTCTGATTGTCTCACTGGCTGAAAGAGAGACCCACCGTTGAAGCAGGAGTGGTGATGCCAGGTGAGGGAGGAGCACATTATTCCCTCTGGTGTAGCTCACTCTTTGCAGCATCTGGAAAACCCTGCTATGGTAGTATGATGGCATGTAATACTGACAACAGAAGTAATTTTCTAATTAATCACAGTTGTGTGTAAAGTGCTTAATGTGTGAAAAACGGTGCTGTTTCTTGCAATGCGGAATGTGGTAACCAGACGAATTAACAAATCTGTTTCTTCCATGTGGAACTTTACAGCTGCTTCTCTATAGAAGAAAAAATGAGAGGAGGAGAGGAAAAGAGAGATATAAAACTAGCATGAAAAGGTAGAAAGCCTAGAGGAGGAGATGAGCAGGGGAGCGAAAACTGAGTGTTGTCAGACATGTGCAACTGATAGGACTGTGCTGCCTGCAAGATGTCCAGGAGTTGTTCCTGGACGTAGAGTACCTAGTGCTCACATCGGGCCTCATTTTGTGTGAAACTGTGCAAAGAATGGCAGAGCTAAGGGGATGGTTAAGAGAGGAAACGAGGTAGGACTGAAAAACTCATTTAGCCCACACAAATAAAAAAGCCCACTTAAAAAAATGCCCTCACAGTAAACCATTTCTTCCTAGTATCTAATCTAAATCTTTCAGATTGAAACCATTACCCCTTGCCTACACTCCCTCATAGAGTTCCTCCCCATCTTTCCTGTAGGACTCTTTAAGTAATGGAAGGCCACTATAAGGTCTCTCCAGAGTTTCCTCTTCTTCAGGCTGGACCACACCAGCTCTCAGCCTGTCTTCATAGTGAAGGTGCTCCAGTCCTGAGGCCTATTTTAGCTAGTAACATATTTGTCATTGTAGAAACCATTTCTTGCCAGAATTAGTGAGAGCTACCTCAAATACATAGCTGAAATAAGTACATCAACAAATCTCAATCCTGAGGCATGTCTGTACCTATGTAGGTGTTTTACTAACTGCCAGTACAGAATTACTGGTATTTTAATGTAAATTTGAAAGTAGTGGGCTGTCCTCACTCGAACGCTGGTTCGGTTGAGGAAACCAAAAGGTAGATTATGCAAAGAATAATCTCCAAAGAAGGGAATATTTCAAGATATTTTTAAGCATTCAACTGTCAATCTGAATGGCAGTTTTGCAATATACATTGCACTCTGCTGTCCGTCCCCCCACCACCCGGTATTGAAGGACCTCAGCAGTAGTTATGTTTGAGTTATGTTTGGTACAAAATGTTTTATGATTGGAATGTATCTATTAACTTTAGAGCAGAGTATAATGAATTGAACAGAGATTTTTTAAAATTTTTGAGACTTGTACGTTAATGGAAAGCATCAGCTAAATTGGTTTTCATTGGTAAGTCTGGCATTTTGAGTTACAACTTTTTGAGGAAAGTGGATTTATTTATCTAGATTTCAAACCTGATGCAAATTTTCTGAAATAAACTACACTGGAATTTTAGATATTAGAAATTAGAAATTTAGAATTTTAGATGAATGATCAATAAACTTGACTCTTTACTTCCCATGACCCAGTGTAACAGAACAGAGTACTATGATCACATTAGGCAAGTGCGAATGAGCACCCAAGAAACCTACATATACTTAGATTCCTGCTCTTAAAAGATGGGGAATTGTAGTAGAGAAAACTAAAGGGCAAAACCACAGGGACTGACATAACTTTGTGGCTCTAAGCCTGACTCACCCAGAGACAGGAACAGTCTGTCCCTCATTCAGAGACAAACCAGCTGAAGAGTCATGTATGTCTGTATCAATCATCCTGAAATGTTATGAGAGATCTAACTCTCTTTTATGTCTGCAAATTACTCCATCTGAGTGTTATGCGGCCATCATAGAGGTATTAAATTGACTATTCCCTTATAAAATGCAGGAGTAGGCTTGTAGGGTTGTAGATTCTTTCAATAGCTACAGCAGCAGAGGGAAATTCAAAGCACAGTGAGGGAAAATTCCAGTTATGTTTTGAAGGAAAAGCATACTTGCTGTTTTGCAGCTTTCTGAACAGCCACATCCCGGGGCTGCTGCAGTTTGCCTCAGCTTGCCCAGAAGAAGACTCCTGGGAGATGACTTAATGTGTGGCACTCTCTGAGTTGTGCAGTTTTCCGCCTGGGCTCCAGCTGGTTTTCTGCAGAGATGAGGATATCTGTAAGTCTTGTGCTGTGGATGTAATCCCATGCTGGGCAACAGAACTGGCATTAGGTGCCTTTTTGACTAAACGAGGTTCCAGCTGTTGGACTTTGAGTCAAAAAGCTTATATAAATGCTCTGTCTTGCTTTATGCAGCACTGTGCATATTTCTTGCATTCCTTTCCAATTATTTAGCTGAATAAGACAAAGTGTGTTTTATAGTGGTCTTGAAGACCCTGCAAATTTTATGCCTCTGCTAACCTGTATCCACTACTGATGAACCGGACTACTCGAAGGAATAAAACCAAGAACATTTCAGGCTTTTTTGGTTTTTTGTTTTTTGTTTTTTCTTTTCAGAATTAGAGGCTTATGCTTGTGTCCTGTTGAGGGGTTCTTTCTTTAGGAGAAAGGCATGAATTGTTGAGGTGGAATATCCCTCCAGGTGAATTCTTTCTACACTTGGGTTTAACTTTTCTGACTTAGTTTCTGTGCTTTTAAATTGGAGATGACACTCACCATCTGAGAATATTTAAAGTATTAATTACATAATATCAGGGATTTAAAAAATTGCTATCATTTATGGATATTGTTACCAGGTTGAGCTATAATTCATGGTACTTTGCTTTTCAGTTAACATTTAAACAGAATTATTCTTGTTCTGAGAACTTAGCTAAGAAAAATAATTTCTTTACTGAAATTAGTTAGGCTACAATAGCATGTGGAAAAAAAAACCCCAACACATTCAGAGGAGCATGCTTTGCATGTTAGTGATAGCCTAGCAGTGCAAACCTCTGTTGTTTGCAAAATGGTAGTTAATATGTTTAGTGCACTTGCAAGTTAAAAATTGCCATTTTATGATAATTCTTATAATCTCATCAAGGTTGGTCATGCTCTTCTGACTATCTCCATTTAACAAGACTGGCCTTTTCAGATTCTGAGACTGGAAATTAATTACACTCAGTTTTTGAGGATGTCTTCTTTGTTACTGGCAGTCAGGTGGGATGGAATGTGTGATCATTCTGAGTGAAAAATCAGTCTATTAATTGTCAGATTGTGGAAAGAATATGCATTTTTAAATGAAGCTAAATGTTTTCTAAAACACAGAAATTGTTTTCTAAAATGTCACAGCTCAGGTCAATAGCTGAAACTCCATTAAATTCAGTGGGTCCAGGATATCATATCTGTTGTCTTCATGGCAAAATATGGTAAGTGACAAAACCAGAACAGATTAGCAGCATAAGATTTACATATCTTCTGATCCTTTATTTGACCCTAGAATTAAGCCAAAAATTAATATTTTCTTGTTGGAAATGGACTTTCTGGGGAAAAAAAAAAGAGAAAAGAAGAAAAACTTTGTGCAATGATAATGCTATGTATATTGCTGTGGTGCTTTGTGGACTTTATGAATGTACCTTGTTCACAAAGATTTCAGTGTCGTAATGGGCTGGATTCCTGAGCTGCGGCTCTCCTGTATTCTTTTATTCCAGATCATGGCATACTAAACTTTACTTTGTTTCCATCACTTCAACTACTGCTACTACTGTTGCAGCTAAATGTTAATTTGCTTTAATGATAAACTCTTGTGAAAAGTGTATGCCACACACACATACCATTTCAACTATTAGCAATAGACCTAGCAGTAGTAGGATAAATTTGTTCGTAGACTGATCTACCATAAAGCTAACCCTGCGAAAACACTGCAGTTTGGGTTTTGTTGGAGGAGTGAGTGGAGTGAGCTTGCCTTGGTGTAACATGGCCATTAGATCCCATCTGAGGAGGGTACAGGGACTTGTGGACACAGGGAAATGGGGTGTGACACCTTCCCATTCAGGGGCAGCCAAATGCTGCCCTTATGCTGCCTTACCCATAATTTCAAAGTGATTGCTAAGACCCTGCAGTTGTATTAAGCTCTGGTCCATGTTTAACATAGTATGTCATAAAATATCAGATGTTCCCAAACTCTAGGGGTTGCTCCCTGAATGGGTTTGGAAACCTGAAATGGGAGAAGTGTAAAAATGCTCAGATATTTTTGACTATACTTGGTGTTCTCACTGACCTCAGGGTCCTGACATTATATTTCCGTCAAAACCAAAACTACTGTTAATATATATATCAGTCAATGCCACAATGGGCTAGTACAATAAGACAGTTCGTGAAAGAGAAATAGGAGAAACATTCTGTGGCATGGCCTAGAAAACCTCTTTAAAAATTATTTCTGCAACAGGAGTTGCAGTAAAAGGATGTATCAATCATTCTGATTTTCAATGGACATTTTGCATTTGAAATAAATTCCGCAGCAGGTTCAATGCTCGCATCCTTGGGATGTTTAGAAAACTAATGGATGAAAAATCAAGCATGAACTTGCTGTATGCAAAGCCATGTGAGAACATGTGCATGTTTTCAAAAGTAGACCAGAAAGCACGTGAGTAACCTTGCTGAACCTGGAGATTAGCCCCAAAGCACCTCAGACATGGAACAGGAGTGTTCAATGCAAGTGGTGCTGCTTTCTGCTCTGTGGGTTTGTTTGTGGCACCGATACAGTGGTACTAGCTGCCCCTTTCTGAAGGGGAGAAGATAGAGTTTCTTTGTATGAAGATACATGCTGGGCATCCGCATCTCTGTTACATGATGAAAGATTCTACTTTCCTCCATCAGCAAAACTCTTAGTGAAATTTCACTTGGAAAGGATGGGCAGAAATTCTATGGCAGGATGAACAGACGATCGGAAAAGGTGTTGCAGCAAAGACAAGCTATCGGAAAGCAGGATGGTGAACTGCATAATCATGCTTCATAAGCCAGAAAAAAGACAAAACCCACATTCTTTCTCTTGGTCTGATGATGAAAGACATTTTTAAAGCCACGGTCCAACTGACTTCAAAATTGCATGCGAAAACAGTAGAGAAAGGACCTCCCTCACCTACTGAGGGGGTCCTCCCCATTCACTTGCTTAAATCATATTCAAATTTTCCGTCTCATTTATTACAGGGTAGCATGCCGGATCATAGAAATTCTTCTTTCACCCCAAAGGGCTCAGGAAACCTTTTCAAAGAAAAAAATTTTGCCTTGGAAGTTTTACAGGAGAGTATGCAAGAAAGTAATGTTCTAAATTTCCTCCATCTAGTCTTGCTCATCTGTATGGGAAGGAACAACTACCTAGGTCATGATTTCAGACTAGTTTCAAGATGGATGTTGTGTTATAACATTTAAAATAGCTCGTAGTCCCATTGACCAGAAACTGTGGAGCTGAAGCAGACCCCAAACATGTGATCACTAGTTTCTTTCAGAAATTAATATGCAAATTCAGAAACATAAAATTTAATCTTGCCATCTTATTAAAGAAAACAATCAACATTTTTGAGGTTTTAAAATCTGGGGTTTTGTGCAGCTCCCTTTCATTCTAATCCTTATAAAGAGTTGAATTTTTTTTCTTTTATTTTTTTTTTTTAGTGTGGTGAGCAGAAGATTGACTAAAGACTAAAGCTCTGTCTCTCTTTTATATTCTGCAAGAGAATGAAAAATAACTGCTGATATATTTGTGTGTGTGTTACAGACGTTGATGAAAAAGTAAATGATGGCCAGGACAGAGTCTCCACGTGAAGTTATGTGGATCCTTTCACAAACGGGACCTGTCCATGTTTTAATATAATTTAGTATCAGATTATGTTCCTGGCAAGAATGATGAAATACATGACAAAGGAAAGAGGCAGACTCTGCACCTCTGTAATATCTGTGGTTCAGGAATGAATCCCATCTTGGAAGAAAAGCTTCAGCTGAGCACTAGTTGTTTAATAACCTGGGACAGTCACTAGGCTTTAGATAGTGTGAATTTACCTTTCTGGTCTTGCTTTGCAAAGCGTAGGCAAAGATTACCATTCTGATGGATGTGTGCTCACCTATAGGTATGAGCCATACAAAATGCGTGTCAGTTGCTGTTCAGATCCCTTTTTTGTGTCAACTATGCTGTCTCTGGACATGTTTACTTTTACTCTTAGGTGTTAGAGTTCTGTCAAGTCTAATTTCCTCTTATGGTCAATCTTTACACGGTTCACTCTGTATTATCATTATGAATATTTGGTAACAAAGGAAGGGGGTGGGATTAGATATGTTTAGTCTTCTTTTTGATAGTAGATACCATGAACAACTAGGGACTTGCAGCAGCAAATGTTAGTATCACTGCCTACACCAGGAAGTGTTTAAATGTTCCTGATGTTACTACATAATTTATTTTGTTATAAATAGTGCATATAGTTTGTATACATGGTGCAAAGACTTCCACATCCATTTCTTAGTGTAAGAACAATTTGTTGATTGAACAGGGATCTTAAGATATAAAGCCTTGAATTCTTGACAAGTCTTCGACAACATGAAATTTGAGGGAAATGGAGAAGGATGAGGAAACATCCTGTTGTTTCATCAGGAATCATTTGGGCTGACAGTTTCTGAATGAAAATCCTGCTTTTATTTCTATAGTGTTTTATTGGAAAATGCAACACTGGAAAAAGAAATATCAAAAAGCGTTGAAAATCCTGACAAGATTTTGGAGGTTGTTTTCAAGTACTAATCACTCTGAACTTACACAGGATCAGCTATCATTCAGGTCATCATGCAGGGGAATAGTAGCTGTGTTCATGGATATTCTCAGTGCCTAAGAATTAAGTTCACTTAGGAAACCTTTGAAATGTTGTTAAATGATATTCCACAAGACAGTGGTAAATTTCAGTTTTGCCGTACATCGATAAAATTTCTTGTATGAACACAGACTGAATGGAAACATGTTGTCCATTCTGAACACAGCGAAGGAGCACTTCCTGTAATTCCTAAATACGAAGTGACTAGTATCTTCTTAGCAGTATAATAATGTATATGTGCAGTTTATTTTCTGACGAAAATATGAATGTGCTACTATTTTTGCACTAAAGCTTGTGGAATGCACTTGAAGTGTTTGAAGACAGTACTTGTTTTTCTTTGGAAAGGACTTTCTGATTAATTTATTTGAAATATTGAAAAATATTGAAAAATTACTATTTATTTTTCAGCCCCTTCAGCTCTGCAAAGAAGCAGCTTCCTAAGCGGGAAACTGTTGGGAAACCTTTTCAATATTTTTAACAGCTTTGAATCCAGAGTATGTTGCACATAACTGGTGCACTTCTGGTTCCATACGCAATATACCTGCTTTAAGATAAGCAATTTTGCTTCTTTTTAGAGCTGAAACATGAGATCTATGTTTGGAGACTGACTGCGCAGCGCATTAACCCAGCCAGCAGAGAGGAGACTGCTGTGAAATGCCTCTTGATGCAGAAGGTGCTGACTCTGGAGATGCTCCTGAGGAAGAAGCTGAGGACGTTTCACAGGTGAGTGGAGACCACTGTGTCCCACCTTCCCTGCTTTGACCCTCAGCGAGTACAAGTAGTTTGTTGGACTGTCAGGGATCTCCTGCTCAACTCAGGCTACAGCCAGGAATCACAGCGTGACTTTGCTAACGAAAAAATGTCACCGGTGGATTGCCACATTTTAAAACTATTTCATAATCAACTCTTCAGTATGAATGTGAGTACAGGCACAATTAACTGTG
>NW_010399444.1:27632-35544 GCF_000710305.1 Buceros rhinoceros silvestris
TGTAGGGAAGGGGTTTATACAAACTAGGATTAACAAAAATGCTAACCTCATTTTGTTTACATTCTGGCAAAACCTGCTGTTATGCTATGAAATTTGATGACTGAGAATAACAGTGATAAATACTCTGAAAGTGAATTGACTAAAGTGAAACTGAAATAATTTTAATTAATAAACTTGTTAAATAGGCAGTGTGAGAAAGGACATGTAAATACAATTCTTAAACTATTCCAATAATAAGATGACTTTTGTTCACATAATTTTTTGTTGATATTCTGCACTTTGAATGGAGTGACAGTATTAATACTTAAAGAAAAAAAAAGGCTGCTAAAATAACCTCCTTTTTAAAAAGTTATAACAGCTTATTAGATTTTACGACTCTCTAAAGAAGACTCTTCTGAAATATAAACAGAAATTTTATTTTTCATCTTGAAAATCAGGTTTTCTCCAGCACATTACATTTACAGCAATGCAAAAATCCATTAGCTTTACTAACAGCACTCCTGAACTGCAAACCCCAAGGCTTTGTGCTGGAGGGCTGACTGTACTGATAACACAAAGCGGTTATTTGGATATTGAAAAATTCATTAAAAAATGCAAATGTAAAAGACATATGTTCTGACTTGTTGGTGTTAGCATGCAACTCCTGTTTCATGGCAGCAGGGTACAGATCAGCTCCTGAAACTATTAAGGGAAACTAATAAGGGAACTGCATACTGCTTATAGCCAGATCCTATACTGAGGTACATGCTCTGGAGGAGCATGAGTATGGAGCATACTCCTTCCAAGCCTGTGACACCCCTCCTGAACTGAAGGGTTTGTGTATTGGTGGCGTGTGTTACAGAAGTGGAGTCTTAAGTGAACGATCATCGGAATTTTGCTGCTGGCTGTAAGAAGGCCATGACTCCTTTGTGATATGAATTACTCCGTACGGGGGAAAGGGTGGCCTGTTTCTGATGAGAGGGATTTATTCTGACACTCTTGGCAGAGCTCTAATTTCACTCTAGAAAAAAGGTGTCATTTTCTTTCAGGCAAATTTCACAAGAAGATAAAAACTGGGAAACAAATATTCAGGAACTCCAGAAAAAGGTAAGTAGATGACAGTTTTTCTCTGTATTCGTCTAAGTGGACCTATGCCTTCATAGAGAGAGAGTGCTTGGAACTTAATGCAAATATAATAGCTCTCATGATAGCAGAAAAGCCGGCAGCTGGCAGGTTGTCTGGTTTCTCAGCTGAATGGGGTCACTGAACCACATTGTGAGGTTTTGGTAGGTTTTATACTTCTGTTCCTCAGAAAAATAACATTTAAAGGATCAGCAATGTTTTCTTACATTTTTAATCTACGGCCAGAAAGACCCAGAAGGTGTCAATAGGTTGTCTATAACTGTGATGCATGATGATAGAGTACACTCCTGCTGATGTACCGAATACCAACTCTAAGTTATTACACTGTCTGTGACATCCCTGCTTTATTATTTGAGTAGGGACAAACCTCTCGGATAAATACTGATCTCTCTGCTGTGCACACATTAACTCTGCCTAAATCCTCATACTGAAGCTGGGTCTGATGAGATGTAAACTCTGTGGTGGAATTAATTTCACCTAAATTTAATTTTCTAAATGTCACATCCTCTCCACCTCACTGGCATCACTAATGAGTCCAGGCCTTTGTTTGGGAGCTCAAGTCCTTGACTGGGACGTCACTGTCCTGTGTGTCACACTGAAATAGAGCAAGACCAACACGTTTTCTTACTTGGTTTCACACTTTTTTCAAGGCATTGCATAAAAGACTACCTTTTTAAAGAACAGAGACTTACTTGTACTTTAGTAGAGTTTTAAACTACGTGAAAAGAGAGAGGGACTCAGGCTGGAAGAAGGTGATTCCCTGAGTTTGTGAAAGTGAGATCCGAGCAGAAAAGCAGAGTTATGATGGAAAGCATTGGGTCTGAGGAGGTGAGCATGAGGAGATTGCTCCTACTTTAATACAGTTATTAATTTTTTTCTCCCTGTCTACAGCACAGAATAACAGACAAAATTCTTCTCATCAAATGCCTGACTGTGCTGGGGTGTGTTATTCTTATGTTTTTTCTCAACTCATTTGTTCCAGGCATCTACCTAGATCTTGGTAAGTTTCATAATTTTGTTCTGTCTAAGTAAAACAACCAAGCTCCCCAGAAAACCCCAGTAATATTTTTATGAGTCTGGATCTTTTCAGAATGCCCTTTTCCATGTGTCTCTGGCCTTGCATTTCCACCAGGTTAATCAGAACACCAGTTTCTCAGACAGGTTTTCAAAACACTGTCATGTCCTAGTCTCCCCAGAAGGAACAACAGATAGTGCTCATGACTTAATTTTTCTGACTTCCCAATACTAATGATCTTGCTAAACACTGCAGAATGAGCAAATTTGACCTTGGTGTCTTTAGACTGTAGGTTTGAGTGAATGACCAAGATGCATTACAGAGATCAGAAAATAATCACTCCGTGAAAGAATAAAAAAGTAGTCTGGCATTATGTCTTCAGTAAGTTTTGTGTCTTTGTGTAACTTCCAGTCTCCATTACACAATCACCAAAACACGTTGTTTCTGGTGAAAATAAAATTGAAAATAATATCTAGAAGACACTGTATATATGTAAAATGAAAGTAGCTGTATGCATACTTTCTATGTACAGACCTATATGTGCAGGTTTCTATACAGCTAGTTGTATACTTGTAGGAGGACAGTCTCTGCATATCCTGAAAACAGAATCAAAGCTCACATTTAACAGCAGGACAGTCATAAAACCTAGCTATGCATTGCCCTATAAAAAGTAAAACTCTTTTTTTTTTTTTTGCTTCTGAGGATTTGAAAGTTATAGAATTTTGGATTTATTTTTTTTGTGTAAACTGAATTGCTCCATTGTGTATTTCCATCGCACTGAGCGATGCAACAGTCTTGAAGAGGAGTAACTCATAATCAATAATGCATTGATTGAAACATCATATACACAGATACTACACTGAAATCCATTTTTGTTATGAACAATATAGAGCTAGTTATTGCTTTACAATGGTGATCAAGTTATAAATGAGACCTTCCATATCTGCTGCTGACAATTCCATTGTAGTGACTGACTTAGAAAGATACCAGTAGCAGAAGACTGTTCTCTCTGATGGGAACTAGGGAAATACCAGTGTTTTGTATTGCCAGTACAGGTGGGAAGGTATGGGCTACTGTGTCCAGAGCAATGTGTTTTAATAGGTGTAGCTTTGCTGCTGAACACATTTGTTCCAGGGACTGATCCCCAGCCCTCAGGCCTTAAGGTGCAGAATGGCTCGTGTCCACACTGCTCAGATCTCGTCCCTTCAGAACAGACTGGCTGTATCTCCACAGCACAACAGTTGGCCGTAAGCTTCCTCTTGATGCTATATGTATGCATTAATTTTTAGCTTCACGGTGAGGGCAGTTTTGTATCCTAGCAGAGCCGTGGTTTAAGATTTGAGGCTGAGGAGGTGTGTTTCATTATCTGGTACATGTGATGAAGCCACGAGGGATAATATGAGAGTAACTGTAGAGAGCAGAGAGAGACCCAAACCTGGTCCAGACTCACCCATGCTGCTGTTTGGGTGTGATCCCTGAAATGAGTTGTTTCCAAAACTGCACCTTGGTTTATTTTTAACTGAGATAAAACAAGCCAGGTCAATGTAAAAGAGCCTGGAAGCAAAGTGGCACACAAGAGGAACTCTGGGACACCAGGACCTTGCTGTGGACTTTGGCTAAGCAGTTATCTAACAGTCGATACATCCAGCAAGACCTTGCTGGGAAGTGGAATTCCTGGTGGCCTGGAGCAGTGTGAGGTTAGGAAAAGGGCCAAGCTTTCTTCCCCATTTCAGCCAGCTGATGTGGCACCTTCCCTGTTCCAGAGTATTTGCCATGGGGCAATTTCAGCCCCGTAAGATCTGTTAAGTCTGTTAAGAAGTTAAAAGATATATTGACATATTAAAACAGCAAAAGTGCTATATTACTAACGTGTAGGAAAATGAAGACCAAACTGAAGATACCTGAAGGCATTTGGAGTCACAGTGGCTAAGAACATAAGGAAGGCATTCACACTGTTAAGTGAAAAAATCAATTTTCAGCCTTACTTTTCTGTCTCTGATAAGTGGGCACTGAACCATGTAGGATTTCTTAAATTAAACCCAAAAATCTATAAGTGTTTTTGAAAAGCTACAGAGAGTAAAGACCACATATCACTGGTTGTGTATGCTCCTGGTGAGATATTCTTTCAAAACTGCAAAGTTGTTGGAGTCAATGCTGGAAGAAACTTAATAACTGATGATGTTTTTTGGTCCTACTTCATGTCAGCAAAGCAAATGAAAACAAATGGCATGGTTGGCAGTGCGGGTTTCTGTTTTTCACTTGCTGATCTTCAACTGCAACCTTGAAAGTAAACAGGAGCTGCATGCATTCTGTATAATTTCTCCCTGTTCTGTATTCATGGCAAACCTGTCAGATTAATGAATAGATATTATTAAAGCATGCACATAATTTGTATTAACAATTAATGGAACCGGGAAACTTCTACTGGGATCTCCTTGGTGATTTCTGAATTCCACTATCTTGATGGTAGCTGTCATTTATTTGTCATTTCCTGAAGTAGTGCCACTGTGTCTATGGATTTTAGTCCTCCAGTGCATGGAAATGAATTTCCTGAAATACAGTACGTCTTGTACTCTGATGGTTTGGGTTAATTTGTTCAATATGTTTTTCTCGTAAAAATGAAAGTAGACTGTAGTTCAGTGTTTCATTTTCTACAAGAATTATGTTTTATACAGAGGCTGCAGTGTTAGAAATCTAATAACTTTTAATTGCATTTGGTAGAGTGAATTAGAAAGATTATAGAACTCTTTATCAGTTCCCAGCCTTGATACAATTTTTTCGTTATGAACTTGGACTCATTCATACAATTTGAGGGAACTGACATTTTAATTTAAATAATAAAATTTGCATACTTAGCTGCCTTTTTAAATGCAGAGCACTTTCCTATTCAGTTATCTTACACTGTTCATCAATTTATTTAGTCTGATTCTATGAAATATCTATGTTAATGAAAGATTAGTACTGAGGCTTTAAAAAAATAAGGCAAACTTTAAAACTTCTACAGTGCTTTCATTTGGCCCTGTGGGATTTTACTTTATTGATAAAGCATCTGAGAAAAGATGACAAAAGATTAATGTAAAGCCCCTTTGAGGATTGTACCTGGCTCCTATTTTGACTTTAACTTTCAGGCAGACATGTCTAGAACTTTGGACTGTAATAAGATTCCTCAAAAGAGATGAAAGGTTTTAAAAATAAAATAAAGCAAGATTTTTTTGAAATTTAAACTGGAGTTTTTTTTTTAAAATAGAGGATGCTCAAAGTCACTGGGTCAGAAAGAATACACACAAACTAATTTATAACCTACTTCTTTCTGTGGAGCAGGTACTTTGTCTATGGTTTGGTTTCAATTAGCTGCAGTCCTGCTGTGAAGTCTGTGCTGTTCCTTCTAGCATCCATGAAGAGGGAGCAATCACCCCTGTGGCCCTGCTTTTGTTTGTGCCTCTCAGTGGTCTCTGCATGCAACGCAGGCACCCCACTCCTTGCAGATCCCCTTGCTTTTGCTTCCTCCCAGCTCCGGACACTTCTTTCCCAGGGCCAAGTCTGAGCAGTTTCTGAGGTACGGGAAGGTTATCTCCTCCTTTCAGAGTGTTGCAAAAGACTCTCCTGCTCTCACTTTCAAGAATCGAGGTGCAAACCCAAGAGCAAACAAAAAAGATACTGCCTGTTTCAGAGAAGGAGACACTGCCTCTATTTTGGCTGCAGACTGCTGGAAGCTGGGAAGGAATGCCAGGAGAAATGCAGTTTTATGTTTGCCTCATTTGTATTATTACCACTGATTTCTATGTTGGAGACAGGACTCCTGAGTAGGTGAATCTTTCGTATTAGCATCTATGGTGCTTCTCATGTTCCTATGATGAATTACTTATTTATGCAAGAGGACAGGGAGAGATTTTTGGAGTCACTGAATTCTTCCGCAAGATAAGACTCCTACTTGCTCCAGCCCCAGCAGTAGACCGAGTTTCAAATTAGAAACCTTAAGCATTTATCTTGGATGTTTTTTCCTTCTGTAGACAGTTTATGTCTTCACACTGTGGCCTGAGCCCATTCTGGTATCTGCGATCCTTCAGACATCAATGCTTAAGCTAATTACCTTTAGCTGCCCTTAAAATGCTCTCTGCAGGAGGTCAATAGTCAGTGGAGGTGATCAACAGCTGCGATTCATCTGACCTACTTTAAAGGTCCAGTTCATTAAATTATTCACCTTATGCTATGTTACTTCACTCTTTATATGCCAGAGGGCACCTTCCCAAGCTATATCAAGTTTTAGTCATAGATATTTCAAACCAAAACCCACAACAGCTAGATGGACATTTGGCTTGATAATTGATTATTGGGGGTTTCATTTCTAACTAAAATCAATTCTGGTATTAACAAAAGCAGTGTTAGCAAAAACCCCAAACTTATGAACTTTAAATAGATTTATGGTTTTATGCTTTTAACTAAAGTGATCTCTATGACCTTTCTGGATAACAGGACAAGTTCTATAAATCAGCGCTCCAATTCTGTCAAGCAAATGTCCTAGGTCTAAATTTGCCCAGTTGTCCTTTCTGTAAAGCTAAAACCCCTCAATATTCACCAACAAAGTTTATCTTGTTTGATGAGGCCCCATTTATGTAGTCAAATCTAGTTTCTCTTCAAAAAACTCTCATCTTCTATATTCACTGTAGTTTAACTTCTGTGAGATGCAAATTCTGTTGCAGATACTTTTGAGGACCTGAAACTCTCTTTTTGCTATTTTTCTTAACTAGTTGTATTTTGCATCATTGAAATATTTTAAAACTGCCACTGAGATACGTAAAAGTAGGGAAATAATTGTTTTAATTTAATTTAATTTGTGCTAACTTCTGTTTGGTAGTCCATGTTGTGCAGAGTTTCTTTCTATTTTGTTGTCAGGGCATTAAAGAAGAAACGTATTCAGTTGCTGTAGATACAAAAGACTCTTGTATTGTCACTCCTTTGGATACCAGTTGTCATATTTTGAGTCATTTCCATAATTTACAGAAAAAATGTTGAAATTCATGAGTAATCAAATTACTTAATTGGAACAACCCTCCCAAGCTATGTTTGCAACGAATGTTATGCAAATTGCAGCAAAAATTTTATATTAACATGCAGAGAGAAGTGACACCTCAAATTCAGAGAGGTGGGCTGGATCTAGTTTCTTCATATAATTCCTCTTGATTTTCATCCTGCTTTTGTAAGTGTACAATTTTCAGCTTACACTGTAATTTACATAGTCGAACCAATAATAGAGTTGGAACCGAGTGGCACTTGTCTGGTATCTTGCTTAGTGCTAAGGAAAGGACTGCACTGCCCTGCAGAGCCTCACAAACTTGCTTAAATTTGTTATTGAATCACAGAATATTGGAAGTACCATATCAATATTTACTTGGCTTAGAAACACTGAATGTAGTTTTCCATTACTGCAGCCTACTAAGAGTTTAACAATTAATTTTATTTTCTGCAACTTTTTCAATGAGGAACTCACTGCAGGAATGATTCTTGCCTAACAAATTTGAGAAGAATTGTCGATGTCAGTATGTGTAAAAGCTTGTGTGAGAGTTAGCAGTACTGCAACCAGTGACAGAAACCTTAAACTTGGAGATCTTGACTAAATTATTTAATGCTATAAGCTAAAAAAACTCTGATATTGCACAAGTAAATAAACATAGTGTGTGATTTTGTTCTGAATGTGCAGTCTAGGAAGCTGCCTAAGGAGAAGTCTACTAAGCTTCCCCCCCCCCCCCCCCCCCCCCCCCCCTCCGTCCGCGCGCC
>NW_010399444.1:35606-44515 GCF_000710305.1 Buceros rhinoceros silvestris
CTGGGCTCTGGGACAGAGTATGTAGGTGCATTTGAAATTATGCTGAGAGGTTTCTTGAGAATGGTGAAAATGTTTTTAAACTTGAACCACTCTCACATAGTTCTGTGAGAAAGATCCTGCCTCACAGTGTGCAACAGAACTTCTCAGGTCCAAAAGATTTATAAATGGTCATGGAGAAGGAGCACAAGGCTGAGAAATGTATGCACAGATCTCATCAGTGTGAAAGGGACATAAATGTTGAAGCATCTATAAGGCTTTTAATTTTTCACTTTAAAATGTTATTTTGGACCTTTTTTTCTCATTTGCTATCAGTGATAAATAGATTGAACCACGTTATGCTCCTATCCTGTATGGCAGTGGAGTTGCATAAAGCTGACACTGTTTACAAACAAGACAGTTTTGTATGCAAAACCAAAGAAACTTGACTCAAAAATGCAAGTATTTGTAGCCATAGGGAGGGAGAAAAAGACCAAGTGTTCATATTTTGAAAATGTTTGATTTCAGGTTAATTGGTGCAATAGGGAAAATGAAAGGTTCATTATAGAGCTATTCAATGTTACTGAGGAGCTATTTTATAAAATGTTTGAAAAAATCATCAATTTAATAACTGGCGTATAACAGCTTAGTGCTTAAGAAAACAAAATCCTGGTAAGACAGACAGCTTTTAAGCTATAAAAAATGATGAATGACATAGATTTAAGAAAACATAGGTTTAATGCCAAAAGCCACATTATTAATTTTGGCACATCTTCTATTTCACATCTTGTATCACTTTATCCTCATTGTAAAAAGTGCACATTTGCTCTTTAATTTGTCAGCGAATCTATCATTTATCTCCAGGTTATCTAAGGCCTGTAATATTCATCGGTTTTAGCTGAGAAGAGCTTGTAGGTATTGACTGCTAAGTAATGGTTCAAATGATACTGAATTATACTGTATTTAAAGCTGTCACTTTATATCTTATTTTTCTTGTCTTTCTTTTTTTCCTTGTTTTGAATTTTTTTTTAATATTATTCTGTTGTAAAGCTTTTCAACACGGCTTGATAAATTAAGGAACCAGATGCAAAGCCTGGGAAATGAATTAATAGACTGTTTTTATACAGCTAAACATACTAGCTTTAATAATCTGTGGTTGCCTGGGAACTCCTTTACACATTTCAGTAAAGCAGGTGATTTGGGTCCCCAAAACATTTAGATTAGAGATACCTTCGTGGTATATGTCAGTAGGGTCCTGCTTCCAAAGTATCTGGTGATGTTATGCTTGTGATAGTGTGGACAAAAATGGGATCATTCCTTATACCTGGAGATAAGAATTTATTGTTAGTCTCATTAAAAGTTGTATCAGTGTAAACAAAACACAGTAAACAGTTATTGTTAGTCCTCTTACAATAATACTAATGTCCAAATTATCTAATTGGTGCAAAACAAAACTCATGAACACTGTACAGTTGAAACTCCTTAAGAAAAACCCCAAACCCCAGAAGAAACAAAACCCCAAAATATGCCCAGTATGTCCCCCTTACATACTGATGCTAGGGTCACCCTTTGATGCTCTACAGGGTGCTAAGACTCACAGGTTTAGGCTGGGAGGAGTCTCAACGAGGTATTCATATCTTCAGGTCTTTGCTAGGTTGAGCATGATGGGGTGTCTTCCTCCTCTCTATCAGGAGGTAGGTAGCATAGCTGGTGATGGTTTCTTCCTTCCTGTGCTTGAGCCCACTTAAGCCCACTTTTATACGTTTTCCAGAGCCTTACACTTTGCTTTTTCAAATTTGGGTTAGAGCTCTGCATTATATAAAATTTTATCATATATGGTGTGTTGTATGTATGTTATCTTCGTGTTTCTTGTGCTTTTTGATACCCCTCAAATGGGTTTTGACTATATCCTAAGTTTGCGCTATCATCTATAACTAACTACTGTTGAACTGTTAATAAACCGAGGGCCATTATTGCATGGATCCCTTCTTAGCAGCAATTACTCATCCTGTGCATTCTTGTTTGTGGCAGATTTTTTCTTCTCTTACCGTTTTCCATTAATGGTCCACTCTACATGAAGCTGTGACACTGCTTTCCATGACTAAAGTGGTTTCTTTAGCTCCTGATCTGATGAGGGTAGACAGAGCCATGAATTACACCATCTGACAAGTGTCCAGCCTAAGGTGATAAGATATAGTAAGATTAGAGCCGTGGTTTTAGGTACTCCTCTTTGAAAGCCCTCAAACATTTCTCGAAACCCTTCCAGGTCCTTGCAGTTCTGCTTGCAGGGACTGATCTGCAGCCCTTTTCCCCAGGAGCTACCAGCTACAACTGCCAGTGGAGTGTGGCTTGTTTGTCCTCATTTAGTGCTCTTCACCTCCCTGCTCTTGCTTCATTCATCTACTGTTTTATCTGTTCTGGTATGCAATGGTGTTGGTTTAACTTCTCTAGTACTTTTACAGTAAGGTCAAGAGCACCACATGGGACTGACCTACACTGGTTTCTGAGTGTGTAGTATGGAGATCTGATTGCACATGAAGATGTAAATTGTTGTTTTAAGATGAAAATGGACATAACTGTATTTAAGAGACAGTACATCTTTGATTCATACTGACACTGAAAAAAACCTCCTGGTTCACTGTATATGAATATGATCTAAAAATAAATTAGAAGATTATTTTGTAATAATAAGAATTTTGGAATGGAGCTAAATTGATGTAGTCAGCATTGACTCAGACCCGAGGTCTGGTCCAGATCTTAGTTATTGCACCCTTTCAGCAGAATGCATTGTTCCTGAAAATAAGAGAAATCTGCTTTCCATGAGCCTTGCAGTCTTAATTTATTTTAGGGTATTTTAAAAAAAAAATTCTGCCCTTGAAATTGCACAGTCATCTTTACAGACATGTAATCAAGCATGGAAAATATCCTCTGCCTTGCAGTTGCCCATACACTTGATGAGAAAAAAAAAAAGGACCAGTAACAGTTTCATGTACTAGCGCAGCTTTTGTGTTTTATTGCTTAGTTCTAAAAAAGTTTACCTTCACTCTCTCTTGATATTTGCATCTTCTCAAGCTGTTTTTCATTCACAAGGATCAGTGAGACTGTGGCAATAGAGTGTGTTCGTTTGCAGAGACCTTTACTGAGATAACACTGTAAATTTTTAGGCTTATGGATTGGTGCAATATGCACACCTATATATCTGTCAACACATCTTCCCTGTAGATGCAGTGCCTATCTATAGCAACCTCTAACCAGGGTTTCTTTCTTACGGTGTTCTATACCAAATGTCATCCTATCTCATCTATGAAATTGCATGTGGAGAATTAATAAAAGCAGGTGTTGACATTGCAATACAACAGTGAATGTGATTTCTGAACTCATTGTGTTACAGCTACACAACAAAGTCCAGCCTTTCCTAATGCACATGTGCTGATTACAGAGCACCTAGTCCTCTGCCTCCTGGTTTTATGCAACACTTCTGGTTTTTAACATTGCAATTACCTTTTATCAGCATAGGTTACAGTTTCTTTTGCATTGCAGGGGGTTCTAGTTTCCACCAACATTTTCACATTCTTTTAATCCTCTTGTATTGTATCAAGCATTTCTCATTGTGGTGAAAGCTGTCCTGGACTGTCACCATCACAGTTCTGTCCCCAAAGAGTAGCTCAAACTGTGGTGCTACAAATAGCACAGAGCAACAGAAAATTATTTCTATGAAGCTAAGCCAATGAAAAGAGGCCCTTTGTAAGAGGGCAAATTTATAAAAAATAGAATATTAAAGACAAAACAGAGCTTATCAGTTGGCAGCAAGTGTTACTTATAAACATTCAGCATGATTTTAGAATATATATTTTCAGGGATGCCCGATAAAATAATAAAAAAAAAGTACAGAAACTGAAATACGGGATATTTTCATTCACATTCAGAATCACTGATGAACCACATTCTACGGTAGAGCAAGCACTACTGGAAAAATGCCTTTAACTTTTTTACCCCAATATTTTTATATGCTTGTCTAAGAGTATAACGGAGTGTATGCTTCACATAATATCACAACTACACCACTGTATATGAAGGACTGACATACAAATACAGGCTGAATTTTGAGGGGGTTGTGGAGTTAATTAGACTTCTTCTGATTAAGCTGTTGGAACAGTGATGGACTTTACTTCCTCATATATCCATAACATGCAGTGTAAACAAATATTCAAAGGTAACCACTAAATATGTTTTAGCTGGTAAATGTGTAATGTGTAAATTGTAGGATAAAAGGGCTTCTGCAGTTCACAAAAAGTTGTTGTGGCCATTTTGACAAATGGATTTTTGTTAAGAACACAGAAAAAGATTATCACACCTCTTAGGGACAAATGTCTAAAAAATCAGTGTGTTATCCCACTGTTTGCAGATAGCAGTATTCTATTTTCATGTGGCAGAAGCTGATCTAGTTGATTTTTTTTAAAAAAATCCTACTCATTTCTCAACCACTGTGATCGTGAATATTGTGCAGTCTGAATCTTCCTCACTGTTATTACACTTCCTCACCCTCTCTGTCCTGCCCATTACTGCTACCACAAACAAGTTGCTCTCTGCCCTCTGGAGCAGCCTGGTACTTATCTGAAGACTTGCCAGGACCCCTTCTTATCTTCAAGCTACATATCCTGCATCCTTTACATTTGTCCTCAAAACTCAACTTTTCAGGGTGCTGATTGTGCTTACTTCTCTGCTTTGGACTTCCTGATGGGTACGCATCTTACTTTTATCTTCTCAGAGTTTACCAGGGATGAAGAGAGCAAAGGTGGCTTCACAGGTTTACCGTTTATAGTCTGGCTCTGTAATTCAGTGGGCCATTATGTCCAGTTGTGACCCACTGTGTTTCTTGAATCTTTTCTGCAGGATTGTTAGGCATCCAGTTGCTTCCCACCCTGGATTTGTACAGGTTTAACTTCTCCTACCTAAATATAGTACTCTGTACCTGGCTTTCTTGACCAGCATGCTGTTTTGCCCAGGCCAGCATTGAGATTGGGCAATAGTTTTCAGGGCAAATGCCTCAACTGCCATTTCAGTTTTGACAAAAGTGAAGTTTCTGTGTACCCTCCGTATTCATAAAAACATTATTTCAAACTCTGTGCACGTAAAGTGAACATACAGTGTCTACATGTGCACATTGCTAGGAAGAAGCATATTGTGCTTTTCAGCTTCTAGTAGGTCAGACAAAACCACTTTTACTAAGCAATATAAAATTTTCTTAATGAGCATACATAAGACCTACAGAATACAAAGTATTTTTTTCATTCATTTCTCTTTCACCTACCTTCCTGCCACATGCTCTAGATTTCTATTTGATCCTATTAGATTGTTTTCTATTTTCAATTTCTTCTGTTTGATTATTTCAAAATACGTTATTTTTTTAAAGAGGATTGCAATTGTATTTTGGTTGTCATGAGCTGTTTATTTTTTCCAAGGTGGTTTTCCCTACTGAGTAAAGCAAATCACTCAAGCTATGTCTACTGCACTTTTTTTTTGGTTCCAAGAAGACGATATGGGAATCTTTTCTAGGAAGAATGTATTATAAATTTGCAAGGTGCATTTTGTAATAAAATTTGATTTTATTTTTCCTAAAATTAATAGAAACTGTCACTGTCTTCAACAGGCACTGTATCAATACGAAAATGGAATTTAGATTCAGTTTATCTCCATATTTCCAGAACATCAATTGTTGTGAAATGGAGGCACTAAAAGGCAGTACAGGAAGTGGTCTGTGGAATTATAAATAGGCTGTGCTTTCACTATAGTAATGAGAAACTATTTTTTGAGTTTATTTCTATTTCTTTTCCTCCTGGCTGTCTTTTGTGGCCCAGTAAGGTAGAAAATAAATGAACAGAGAAGGCAGTCTCTAATGTAGCCCAGTACTTTGAATTCTTCAAAAAGAAGGTATGTTTCAAGTATACAAAACACTGATACAGTGTAGTCACTGTCATGAACGTACTTAGGAAGGTATTGGAAAAGCCTTAGAAAACCTGCCCACTTAGAAAGGCAGGCTGTCACTAACTTTGTAATTAACTTTGACAAGCAGTTCAGCAGAGAGGAGTTAATCAAGCAGTTTTGGCATCTAACAACTTAGTGTTACTTCAGGCTTCAGAAGAAAACTTTAATCTCGTCCAGCTGCAAGGTGCTTGAAGTCAAACTGTGCTGCTAAAGGGCATCTTGCATGAAGTCTTGCAAGGTCCTCAAGAGACTTCTCCCTCTTTTCCGCACTCCCTCTGAGAGATGGGTAACTCTATCTCCTCTTTGCAGGCATAGCAAAGAAAGAAAATAAGCTCTGATCAGTCCATGTGCGTAGACTGAAATAAGCTCCGTGGCAGCTGAGGTGTTTGAGCCTACAGAGAGCTGTACATGCTGGAGCACTGTAGGAGGACACGTCCCTTGCCTGTCCATATTCCCAGAGAACCCCATTGTAAGGCCAGGGCACTGTTCTTTCACCGCATGCATGGAGCCGATGCATGATGATAATGCTCGTGGTGCTAGAAAATGCCTGACTCCATCCACCTCTTGCGCAACAAGATGATATTTCTCTAGCTTTAGAGAATAATTGTTATCTCCATATAGCACGTTCACATTTATTTGTTTTAATTGGAAGCAGGAGGGTAGAAATAATGCCAAGATATTATCATAGATTGCTCTAGAATTATTGAGAAACTGCTATTCTTTAATTCCTTACTGTGTTGTACTTACATACAAAATGTCTATGACGAAAAGTAATGTTGACACTTACATGTATACAAAATAACAGTAAAATTTTGTTAAAAAGCTCCTCATCTGCACACATCTACTTCCCCCTGTAGTACTCCTTTAACAGGAATTGTCATCATCTTTCTTTGTTTAAGGCGGAGTTGGGCCCACTGTTCCTTATGGGAATTCAGAGAACAGCTAAGGCAACAGTCAGAAGGAAATTAGGCAAAGCATTTCCATAACCCCTTTCTTTGCGTTCAGAGCAAATAGCTAATTTGCATGGACAGATTCGCTTTCTTTTTGCAAAGACAGTAGTAAATCAACTGTGCTAGTAAAAAGGTGTGGTAAACAGGAATGACAGTTCACACTTTCTTTTGCTGCTTTGGGATCTCTGAGAGCATTCCTGTCCCCGTGATTTGTAACTGCTTTTGCAAAGTCTATAAGCATACCCAGAACTTGTGCACAACCCCCCCCCCACCCCAAAACCATACATGTTCACTTTATGCTGGAATCCAATATTCATCCTGAGCAGTACAGAGTATTACCACTCTTAGATCAGTCCTGGAGTCTTTCCAGGGGGTGGTAAAATGCCATTCTTCCCAAGAAAATTTGGGACAAACTATTCCCTCCCTGATCTCTTTTCTGGTTGTTTTTGCTCTCCTCCTCCCTAGTAGTATGATGCTCATCCATGAACTGTTTTTGGCCATTCACTCTGATTAGATCACTGTGGCCAAAGCAGGGAACAGATTTGCTCAGCTTGCAGCATGGCAGCGTTTCTGTCTGGAGATAAGAAGAGCTGGCAGCTGGCTGTGAGACATGGCTTTTGGATCCAGTGAGGCACTCAGATTAGCTTTTACTCAAAATCTGCGTTGGGACACTGTGTACGAGGTGAAGCTACAGAATCTGTGTTACAAAATTCCTTTGTTTTACAGCTCTGTGCTCATCTTTGGCTTTGTTTCCACCTATATGGTTGTATTTTTGCTGACAAGCCATTACCTTTCCTAGTCTTTCATACTTGCTCCTCTCTTGCAATGATTTCCTCGCATCTTTCTGTAGATTAGGTTTGCATGAGGCTAAAGAAAATCTTATTGTGAGAACCACTTATACGGAAACAGCAAGACAAGAGTGATCAGCCATGTGGAAGCTTTTCAAGAAGAAGGATGATGGGGAGAGACCTGGGGAAGGGAAAAATTGTTCATAGAGTTGGAAAATGTGGCTTCAGCCAAGAAGAGAGGACAAAAGCCAGGTTAGGGCACCAAAGGTAGAGCTGAACTGGGGAGATGAGACACTTGATGCTTGAGAGGAGAGAAATAGGTCTTTGGCTGAAGAGTTGGTGTCACCGAGAGTGTGTTTTTTGAGCCAAACAATGCAAGAATTATGATTTCACTCCTGCACAAATACTACAGCAGAAAATAAATCCACCTCAAAGCATGAAAGCTGGAGCTAGTGCCAAGCTATCTGGTTTAGCTCTTCTTACCAAACAGACCAGAGCAGAGTATCTTCTGATTTTCTAGCTTTGGCTTTCAGGCAGGTCTGGTTGCCCACACAACTGCAGTATTTTCAGCAGATGCTCCTTACTGATCACAGTTAACTTGAAATTCTCGTTTAAAGAGTGCAGCATGTCACTGAAAGCTCCTAAAATCAACTTGAGAGTGCAAAACGCGTTCTTCAATTAAGGAATACTTACGTGACACTGTATAGGAATTTTTGGAGAAAAGTTATTTGCAGCTACACAAAAAATGAGAACATTTGGCGTTTTTATTTCTTTTGTATTTAAATTGGATTTAAATGAAATAGAGCTTAATTTTAAACTGTTAAATGTTTTTGCATCTATTTCTTCTTTTAACTTAATACAAAACCACTTACGTGTAAGCTGTGATTTGAATGGCCTAAAACTTTATGAATCAGTCTTCCATATCTGAATTTTCTCTACAACTGAAGGTTTTTGGAGAGGGCTCACTTTAGTCATCTGTCTGCTTTGTAGCAGGGGACTATTCTTCCTAAGTCACATTTGGTATTTGTTTATAAGTTTGTGACTTAAAGATAATTGCCGGCACTTTTCCTGCAATTCTGTGAAACCATCACTTTCTGACAGTGAATATATGAAATAGGATGAGGTGTATGAGACAGTCACAACAAGTAGAGAAATAACTTGAAGAGGTGGAAGGTTTTTTTCCCACGCCATTAACCGCCCCCCCCCCCCC
>NW_010399444.1:44611-60563 GCF_000710305.1 Buceros rhinoceros silvestris
GGGAATGTTTTTTTCCCGCGCCATTACCCCCCCCCCCCCCCCCTTAAATTATGTACCTTAGTTTTTGTGTGTGTCTATATATATATACAACACACATAAAAATCTGTTATATAGGAAAAAATAGAGAAGAAAGAGGAGCATAACTCTGAGGAAAAATCACCCAGCTTCCTTTTTTTTTTTCATATCTGAAATCCCATTCTATTGTTTAAGATAAATGTGCCAGGAGAATCAAATAGCTCTAGAAAGCATTTCAACCATGCAGAGAGAAAGTGAGCCTTGCTTGGACAGGAGATTCGCTGATTACATTCTCTGGCTGATTTTCTCTAAATCAGTTACCTAAACATGTGCCTTGAAACACTTCAGAATGTATACAGGGATCCTGTCTGGAGAGAGCTTGTTTTGCTATTTAAAGTCAGTCCTTTTAAAGAGATTTTGCTTTCCTCTGTTTCTCTTGTGGAGCAGGTATCCAGTGGGTCTTCAAGTCACTGGGGCTGCAGCCAGCCTTCTGGGAGCTGCAGAATCCTTCAGCCCGTCTCCTAAACACCAAAAGTTTTCTCTGTTATTCAAATACACAGATTATTGGGGGTAACCCAAATTTTTCTTATTTGGCTTATTTCTTTCTTAATTTATTTTAATTTAAAAACAGAGACCATTCATCCTGTGGTATTCCTGAATTTTCCCTGTTACAGAGTCAGAGCAAAAGTGTAGCAAAAATCTATGAAAATCATAATACTGTAACTTTTATGTTGGTAGTACATAACAAGTCTGTTAAGCGTGAAGTGTTCTCTCTTTTTCTCACGCAGGCTGGATTGCTATGTTGGGAGCCATTTGGCTGCTAGTGCTAGCAGACATCCACGATTTTGAGATGATACTGAACAGAGTTGAGTGGGCAACCCTTCTGTTCTTTGCAGCATTGTTTGTTCTCATGGAGGTAAGATTCTCTGATTTCTGAAGCCTGAAGAGCTACAACTGATTTAAAATGTGAATTATGCTCCTGGGCAGAGGCTTCCTCCAGATTCATTCTTGCTGGAATATTGTAGATTGAGTGTAGTTATGGTAGCACAGAGAGAAATTGCAGAGTGGTGGTAGTTGGCTGTTGAGTTTGGTCTCACTCTCTCTTCTGCATTTGCTGAATGTATCTGGCACAATCATTTTCATATAAGTGAAATTTTAGTTTCCAGGTTTGATAGTAGTCTATGTGTGCAGATAGATTAAAAGTATTTATGTATTTGTTTTGCAAGTATTTGGACAAGTGATAGGCAAAACAAAGATTAAGAATAAACCAGGGTTGAAAAATGTTTTTAACGCTCTCTGCTACATGCTGACTACCAAATGGTCTAAGAGTTTGAAAGGATAATATAACTGCATTTCAGTTTGCAATTGTAGTTTTAAAAGGTATTCGGTACTTGAAATGCCTGAATATCTTGCCGTGTAGTTTGTCTGTGTTTGTCTGCTTGACTATTAGTGTAACAGGTTAAGATGGCGCTGGCGGGGCTCAGACTCCTGTCTCCTTCCCTTCCTTTTCCCCCTAAGCACAGGAGAACTTTCTCGGGACTTTTGGGGGGAAGAGAATGCCACGACCCTCTTGGCTTCTTATTGGAGCCGAGACATGTCAATCAAGTGCCTCAGCGACAGAGTGTATAAAAAGCCAAGTTTGAGACACTCCCCTGGCGCGCGCACATTTGATTTTTACCCAGGACTGAGAGAGATTTCCATCAGAGAGAGAAAACACAGTTTCCTCCACGTGGCAGTAAAAGATTCTTTCGTGGTTAAGTTTCCCGTTTCCTCGAGGTGGGTGGAAAGGGGCACACAAGGTGTTTCTGCCCCCGTATGGAGATATCCACCACCAAGGGATGAGAGGAAGGACCATCCCCTGGAAGCCGGTGATTAAGTCGTCTTGGCAGGGACAGTCACAGCTGGATCATCGCCCAAGAGATGCACGACCACCCCTGCCCATGCAACGTGGAACAGCAGATGCCGAGTCGTCTCCTATGAGGGGTGAGAGGGAAAGAATTCCTTGAGAAAGTTTGCCTGGACAGTTCATTTCTGGACTGAAACCTTGGAGGTTACAGATGCTGTGGCTCTCCTCCTTCCCCTCTCCTTCCCCCACCCCCCTTCAGGTGGTGGCCACCCAACGGGGGCTTTGTTTGTTAAGTGGGGATGTGGATTCAAAGGGGGAAGAGAATGTATATTTATCTGGATATACTTATTTATATATTTATTAACACACCTCTCTCTCATCTCTCTCTCTTATCATCAGTTCTGTTTAATTTTAAATGATTGATTTCTGGTTTTAATTGTGTTAAGCATTAAACCACTTTTGTTCCACTCCTGTAAGTTAAAACCTGTGTTTTACTTGTTTTCTTTTTCCTAAAAAGCCCAAACAAGCCTAACGAAATCACTTAAACTCCTTTGTGTAGCCCTCAGGTGGGTTCACTTGCTCCCTGAGACTACAGAAAGTCGCAAAAGAGAAAAACCTTTCTGGAATTCCAGTTTTCTAATTTCAAACTTCGACGATTAGAAACAGTCCATCCGTGTTTGTATACCATTTTATTTACTGTTTGATGATTTTGTACAGCTTGAGAGGATTTATTTTTACCCCAATTGTTTGGATAATTCTTTGTATGAATACTCACACTTGCCTGTCAATTAGGCTTCTTGAATGCTCAGTGTTTTTCAGATGTTATTTGGTGGGTTTAAATCATGTAATGATGTTGTAGAAACATGACCGACAAATCCCAAGAGACCACTGGCACTGCCATGGATAGTGAATTGTCTGAGTGAGCATCCTGGGAAAAGCTGCTAATAAAAAATTCACTTGCAGAGCACCCTCCCTCCTCTTTCCCCCCAGTAACTGCAAAGAGCCTAAGAATTTGTTAAAAACAAACCCTCAACATTTAAAGAGACAAAAATTTGAAGCAAATACAAACAGCGAATAATTCAACTAACTCTAATTAATGTCAAACTGGAAATCAAAATCTGGTAACCTCTGAGAAGATGAATAGAAATTCTGGTTATCATTATCTGGCTTATGAGCTGTTACATCTGAAATTCATCAGGAAGTGTTGATATACTGTACAATCATTAGTATAGGCAGTTTTTAGTTCCCTGTTATTACGCTGTATATATCCTTGCATTTTCCATCTCATATAGGGTATACATATTGAAGCCATGTGTGTTTTGTCTGCTGCTGCTGTAACAGTTTATTAGTTGCATTCCCTGATGTATTTATTGTTTTATTTTAGATTGAGTGATTTTGATTTGAGTGCTGTGTGACTGCACAGTAGTGTAGTAAAACATGCAGGAAGTTATTTGCCATTTACTACCAGACTTCAGATACGACTGTTGTAATTTACTGAACTTCATTTTCATGGTTTCTCAGGTCACAAGTGAATATTTTGCTAATGAAAGAATATTTTTTCTGGCTCTTTAGAACAACAGCAGTTTAAAGTCGTGAAAGAAATTTGTACAGATAATCGGGAAAAAAGTGTGAGACATTATATTTTTCCCTATAAAAGAATGAGAAAAATATTCCAACTATCATTGCTGCTAATTTTTATCTGAATTTATTACCCTTTGGATTAGCAGAAGATGACAGTCCTTGCCAAGGGATTTTTCCTTCCTTTAGGTTGACAATGTCAAAAAGAAACAAGTAGAGCAAAGATATGCACTGAAGTATAAGAAATCTTTCCATGATCAAGGCATTCAGCAGTTGTCAACACGTATTCTTCACCCTTGGTGATCTTTCACCTTGGATGGTTCCCAGTCTACAGCTATTTCCTACTGCCATAAATCTCCCCTTTCCTATTACAAGGTGCATTTAAAAATCTGTGTGGGACTTAGGCTGGAAGTCATTTCCGAAAACGTGGTCTGAGTTCCAGAGCCGTGGGGGAACTCTTGGAAGTCTTGCTTTTGGGTGCTCAATGGTCCAGTCTGGTAGACCTTTTGCAATGAAAAAGTTTGGTTTCCTTTGTAGCTCTCTAGTTTTCTATTGTGTCCTTCAGATAATTCGTCTCTACAACTATCTTTCTAGTTGTTGTTCACAAGGCTGTTACAGGCTATAAAATCTTTCTGCTTCTTCTGTGTTTGTGTTGTGCCTGTCAGGGATACAGTATTTTGTTCACTTTTCTAGTTGGATTGACATTTTACTTTAATCCCTTCAGGCAGAGCTTATTTACAACAGTCATCATGACATACCGTCTGTAAGAGGGTTGCATGCAAAATTTTGTGCATAAATTAAAGTTTGATCTAAAACAGCACATTTTTTCTACAGTAAAATTCTATTTTGAGCTGTCAGACGGGAACTATTATGCTCGAAGAAATGTGTTAATGCAGTAATACTTATTCCTCTTAGGAGACACAGGAAGATCCAGGAGATCCTTTGTGCAGTTTACACCCAGGAGAGGCCAGTGGCAGGGTCCTAATTGCTGACTTTCACTTAGGTACCAGCCTGGATATCATAAAGACATCCTAAGTTGGTTATCTGACTAGTACTGTCATCATCAATGTGATGGGCTACATGCAGACTGACTGTCTTACAGGAGCAACATGCGAGTCCTTAACTCCCTTCCATCTTTTCCTAATGTCTCTTTTGTAGTACTGTGTCCGGATTCCAGAACAAATTTCAAGTGTTTCTGAAAAGTAGTATGTTCTGTTAATAGATAATTAAGTCATAACGCAACAATGTTAACTGAATGTAGCTCTGGGCTCTAATTGCTCACAATTATGTGTTAAAAAGTTTATTTTGAAGTGTAAACACAAAGCAATTGCGGAAAAAATATTATGCTTTTACATACATTTAAAAAGTCACTATCATAATATTTGAGTTGATAAAGCAACACAAGACAGATTAGAATGAAAATAGTAACAAAATTACCAACAAGAATTCATTTCTTAGGAAAGTTTCTCCTGGGAAGTTAAAGTAATGAAAAAAATGTCCTTTTTTTAAAAAAAAAAAGGTATGTAAGATGTATGTATATGTATTTAAAAGTCTTATCATGTCTTTTCTGCATGCTGAGTCATTAAATGTATATGTAGACTTTCTAGGGCAGTATATTGTTAAAAGGAAACATAGTTTCTGGGCCAAATTTAGTATGTGTCGATACCCAAACCACTAGTGTTCAGCTGCTGCCTGAATGACCTCCAGGCACAGGAACTGCCAGTCTGAATGACAGCCCCTTTGTCACTCTGATATTACCTTGTCTTATCCCACACCACTTAGTTCCTGTTAGGTCCTTTGCCCATCTATGGCACAGAATTTGGCAGCATGTGTGGTTTTTTAACTCTGATGTCTCTGAAGGGCTCTGTCTGTCTGCCAGGCGTGTGGGTTATACAGAGCTGTGATGTGTGAAACCTGACTTCTGAGGTTCTGTGTGGGAACGGAGTCAGTAGGTGAAGTAGCGCAGCTGAGTGATTCTTTGCGCAAGACGCCTGATTTCATGTGACCTTTTAAACACATGACATTCTTCTCTCTCCATTGTGGTATTGAGGAAATTGGTTGTGTTCAGGTATTCAGAAAATGTGTATCCACTGAAGAATATAATCTTTAAATTTCAGCCATTCTTTAATGCCTGTGCCCCACACTCTTAAGTAATCCTACCAGTCATTCCAGTTCTGCAAATACAGCTACCAATTTCTGCTGTCTTTTCTTTCCACCAATTGCAAAGTTGCTGTAAAAGCTACATGAGATAAATATCAACATCTTGTGAATGGGAAGGAATTTTATTTCCTTATATCCACTGAAAAAAAAGTAACTGCATGAGGTACTTCGTTAGTTGATCTCAATATCTTTTTTTTTTTTTTTTCCAGGCTTTGGCTCATCTGCACTTAATAGACTATATAGGAGAGCAGACAGCTTTGTTAATAAAGGTATGTTTAAAATATTTACAGTTTTTTAACAGGTAAGGAAAATAGTTTTACTCTGATAGAATAATCAATAATCAATAAACTTTCATTTTGACTTTAATGTTAATGATTGCCTTCCTACATCAGCAATATCAAGAAAGCATCTCATACTTTGGTGTGAGTGGTATTTAATATGTATGTGTCTGTCCACAGCCAGAATAAACATAGCCATACGTGCAAAAAAGGAAGCCTTTTCTGTAGTCTAAAAAACAAACAAACAAAAAAATACAGTGGTGAAAGAAGTAAAAGCAGGTGAAGCTGAAAATTCACAGTCGCACAATGTATTTCTTGTGTGAAATCCGAGTATTAGAAATAACGGCCTTTGTATTTCCATCTGTTCAAGTTTTCTTGGAGAAAGAGCAGTAATTCTGTTACTAAATTTTGGGCTATTTTCTTTAAGATGCTTTTGCTATCTCAGAGCCTAAAGGAATAATAAAAGTTGATAAATCAAAACCGTGAAGACTGCGCAATTATGCTGCAGGGGGAACAGAGCAACACTGATCTCATTGAAGTTGTAATTTGATCTCTCTCAATTCCAGGTGGTTCCTGAGGACCAGCGCTTGGCGGTGGCCATCATTTTAGTGCTCTGGGTATCTGCTTTGACCTCCTCTGTGATCGACAATATCCCCTTCACGGCTACAATGGTAGGGTCTGTGCAGCACTTGCACATCCTCCTCCTGGTGCTGGCAAGGGAGCTGAGCTTGCTGATTACGATTTGCTTTTTTTGACCCCTGGTGTGTTGTAGTTTGCTTTATCCCCTGAAACTGAATCATTATTACAAGCTTATTCATACTGTTTAGGCATCTAGCTGGCCTTTGTTGCTAGCAGCCGTAGTTAGTTGTGGAACTAGAGGCACTGTTTTCATTGCGTTTTTGTGCTTCCCCTCTCATACTCACATCCGAGGCTGAAAAGTAAAATTGTCTTTTTGATGGAAATGTCACTATCCATCTACTGCTCTCAACGATTTCCCTCTGTGCGTTGTGTAGTTACACTAATGTTTTTTTAACACCTGAACCTTTTATTGCTACCTTATCTGATTAGTTTAAAACCCAGCAAATAATGTTAAGCGTAACAAACGTTTATCAGCAGCTGAGTTTTAATACCAGAAAAGTATCAAATTATAACAAATTAAGACAGGTTTATTCAATCATGTTCTCTGTTTACGGTTCAATAATCCCTGCCTTATAGCATAGGAATGATTCTTTGATACAGCTTATGCTCAGCTAAGTATAGTTTTTCTGTGCCTTTTTTCTTACACTGTTATTGGATGGTCAAGTCCATCCTTAAACTGTGTCAAGGTTTAAGACATGTCTTACAGGACATAGGACAGATTGGACAGATTTACAACTGCTCTATAATTATATGTTAATATGGTGGTTTTGTTTGATTACCGTGGTGTTCCTCATGGAATTATCTTGATTTAGCAACAAACTGCTAGTAATAAGCATGAAGGAAAAGATTGGTTCAGGATGAGTCAGCTCCCGGAAAACACTTGAGGACCATTAAGCAATAATGCAGAAATCTTAGCTTAGAAGGTTTTGCCTCATATCCAGGTACCCTATCAAAACCGGCTTGCAGCAATACCAAAAAGCACCTGCATGCACATGGATCAAAGGGTCTTTTACAGGTTTTTAAAGGAGTGTGTTCTAGGGTATGGGACTGAAATAGAGGAATCTTTTGGAATGCCTGACAACCACTTAATTTGTGTCTTTGAGGGAGGGAAATGCAGATGTACAGGAAAGGATCCTTGCCAAAATTTTAGACATTTAAAATGTATATATTTTTCATTTTGTTCTGGGCTGAATCCAGAAGACTATTATTTTCTTTTTTTTTTTAAACAGAAGGAACAGGAAAAAAATGCAAGCACATTCTCACCTATGCAGAAGCAGTCATTAGCTGAGGTTGTAGACATTAATGTGTTTTATGGCAGACTAAAGTCAAGACCTATGATCATATAGCTCAGTGAATGAGCTTGCACTTTAGTCTTTGCCATTCTACATTAGGAAATACAGAAAATTCCTAAGTAAATAAATGCCAAGTTCTTATGTAAGATCAGATAAACTTTCATTTGCAATTGTTTTTGTTTCTCTGGCACTTGATTCCTACTATAAATACAACCAAAATTTGTTTTAGGAAGGCTATTTATCACTATATATGTCAAAGTTATGAATTTCTGTTGAGGACTATTTCATATACCGAACCCAGCTCTTCTGTAGAATGGTTTTATGGTAATCACGGTCTGAGTGTGTGTGTGTGTGTGTGCGCAACAGATATTTCTTAGATATGCTTTTATTCGTTGACTTGCTATTTACATGGAGCTGTAATTTTTAATAGCAGATAACCATCCTCATGGCAAATTCACTTACTAATTCACACAGTTACCCAGCGGAAACAACAGCTTGGAGGACCAAATGTATACACTGAAGCAGAGGATCATACTGACATGCTTCTCTATATGAGTTTAATTTCATATGTTCTAGTGATATAGGAGTTGGGCGCATCTGCTATGGTGTAGTCATGAATGATCCCATCTATTCCTGGCAAAAGGTTCCAGCTTCACATCAGAGCCTGTGCTTGTAGGAATGGAAGACAGATGTCCTGAGCCCCTCCAGGGCTCTGTAAAATCTCCTTCAGTGGTGAACAAATGTCTACATAACGATGCAGCAATCTCTCTTGTGAATTTTGTAACCATGATGGACGAGATAGGGATGTGGGACCCATCAAGGTCCTCCTATTTATTGAATCCAGATATACCCAAAAATCTGGGTGGTTTCATAGATACCAGCTGTATGCTCTGACTGAGCAAAGAGAGTTTGAAGGGTGGCATCAGAGATCTCTACAAATAGTTCATTTACTTACCCAAAGCAGTTAGTCACTGACCAGTAGGAGTTAGGGCTCCAGGCTCACAGGGGGGTGACAACTTGTTTGACTTGGATAGGGATTCCTGAAATATCATGCAGAGATGATGAAAGACTTGATGGCAGCTCACAGTCAAGGACACCAATGGTGTCTCTTCTGCACCAGTATGGTAAGCATACCGTGATTTCTGTCCCATATTCCAGAGATGAGACTGTCTTGCCAATCCCAGCTCTTCTGGTTGTGAGTATCCACCTAACTGTGGACGAAACTACTGTGATAACTAGAGTCTCTAGAAAGTCATACTGCTCTGTTCCTTCAGGGGTGTGGAGGTGCAAAATGACAGGCACCTGTTCATTCATGGGATGTCCCCAACACTGCCTCTCTTGCTGGAGGAAGTCTTCCATTACTTCTATGGCACTATGCAGTCCATGCAGTCCAGCCTTGGAGCAGGGAGGTGGGATGGGATACACCGAGTCAGTGTGGTAACTCAGAAATGGCATGAGAGTGGACAGAAGTAAGGGTCTCCAATGTGAGGTTACTGACCCTCCCTGGGCTGAAGGCACCGTAGATGAGAGAATCAACTTCAACTCTTTCAATCTGTTATTACACCATGTTACTTGCTCATGTAGTTGGTACACAGTATTTTGACCCAGGACCTGCCTGAGAAATGGAAGAAATTCAATGGAATTTCACTGCAGCCTAAGGCTTAACTTATGAGGCACATAGCTGAAGGAAAGATAAAAAGAAAAGCCTCAGGTAGCTTTGAAACTGTGATACTGTGTTTCCTTAAAAAAAAAAATAATCAAGCTGATGTATGGTTGTCCAAAATTCCATTTCAGCTTCTTTGTTTGTAGTGGGGCAATCAGATTCATAATGACTTGCTTTGTGTATTAAAAAAAGAAAAAAGTGAATGCCTAATTAATGAATCTATAGACTAAAAATTTTGCTTTATCTGAGTTTAGATGAAGTTGACTTGTCCATTTTAAGTTTCAGTTTTAACAGCATCAAAATTTATAGCTGACTGATTCTTAACAGGATGTGAAAAGTTGAAGCTGTAGATCAGTATTTAAAACAGGTTATTAGAATATGAATATATCTGAGCCAGCATTACAAAGAAGGAAAATAGTTTTCTAGCAAAAAATCTAAGCACTTTCAAGAGTTTCTGAGTGTCTATGTAGACAAATTAGGATTCTTGCTTTTCCTAAGACATAAACATATTATCTGCAGTCCTAAGAATAAAACTATTTTCCATTATTTTTAGATGGAAATATTTTAAGGTGCAAAATATTCATGTGTTTAAACATTTTGAACACACTGATGCTTTTCAGCAGCCCTCAGCACCATCATAATGGAGAAATTCTCTCTTACAAAAAAATTCTGGAATTACAAAAATCAGATTAGTTCATGATTTAAAGCATCTTATCCTTAAAACACCTTTTCAGTGCAACACAGTTGTTGGTCGAATTATTCTAGATAAGAGTAAATCTGGTATAACCCTACCATCAAAAATGTCAGTACCATACAGAATTCATGTACAGAGGTCATTCACACAGGATCTCTGCAAATTGCTCAGAACACAGGAGGTAAATATATTATGCTACAGAGAAAGATAATTGTGTACATGAAACAGTGGAATGAGTTTCTGAGGGCACATAGCTCATCATATGTTGATTACTTTTACCGTTTCTGTCTTGGTGAAATTCTGGTTTTGTACACTAAAATAAAACACTGGAGCTGCACAGAGACAAAACAATCCCGTGTATCTCTCAATTGCTTGTTTCATACAATTTGTCCTAAATGCAAAGATCACGAACTGCCCTAAGACAAGACAAGGAGATTGAAACTTACTTGATGAACTGCAATCCCAGGATTTTTCCCTTCTCTTTAAGCATTGGAAAGTGAAGATCCAGCTCTCTAGTTAACTAGACGTTTATATGAATGAGTGTTTATCGCACTTCATAGCATAAACACACCCAGCAATTGTGATAGCTCTCTGCAAGCGATGTGAAAATCAGCCATTTCTTGTCAGTATGTAAAAAAATTACTGTAGCAGAATATTTTAGGGTTATAGAATAGACTATTTAGCTGGGAGGAACCTACAATGATCATCTAGTCCAACCACCTGACCAGTTCAGGGCTGACCAAAAGTTAAAGCATGTCGTTAGAGGCATTGTCCAAATGCCTCTTAAGCACTGACAGGCTTGGGCCATTGAGCACCTCTCTAGGAAGCCTGTTCCAGGGTTTGATCACCTCTGCATAAATAAATGCTTCCTGATGTCCTGTCTAAACCTCTCCTGGTGCAGCTTTGAACCATTCCCAAGCATCCCATTCCCAAGCTGGATACCAGGCAGAAGAGATCAGCACCTCCCTGTCCACCTCATCAGAAATCTAGAGAGTAATGAGGTCATCCCTCACCCTCCTTTCCCCCAAACTAGACAAGCCCAAGGGCCTTAGACACTCCTCACAGGATATTCCTAACAGCCCTTTCATCAGCTTCGTTGCCCTTCTCTGGACACATTCAAGGACCTTCTCATCATTCTTAAATTGTGGGGCCCAGAACAACTCACAGTCCTCAAGATGAGGTCACACCAGTGCTGAATACAGAGGGAAAATCGCCTCTATTGATCAGCTGGTTATGCTGTGCTTGATTCACTCCAGGATGAGGTTTGCCCTCTTGGCTGCCAGGGCTCACTGCTGACTCACACTGAGCTGCTGTCGACCAGCACCCCCAGATCCCTTTCTGCAGTGCTGCTTTCCAGCCACTCCTCTCCCAGTTGACATGTGTGCCCAGCATTACTCCATCCTAGGTGCAGAATCTGGCATTTCGGCTTGTTAAATTTTATCCCACTAATCATAGTCCAATTCTCCAATCTATCTAAATCTCCCTCAAGCCTTCTTGTCCTCATGAGCACCTCCCAGTGTGACATTATCAGTAAACTTGCTAATGGTGCATTCAACTCCTGCATCTAGATAATTGTTAAATATATTGAGCAGAACTGGCCCTAGAACAGAATCCTGAGGAACACCACTGGTGACCAGTCACCTGCCAGATATAGCCCTATTCACTACAACCCTTTGAGCTCTGCCCTTCAGCCAGTTCTTCACCCAGCATGCCATGAACCCAGTCATCCCACAGCTGGACAACTTGTTCATAAGGGTGCTGTGAGGGACAGTATCAAAAACCTTAATAAAAACCAGAAAAGCTACATCGATCACCTTCATCCATGAGGTGGGCGACTTTATTGTAAAAGGATATCAAATTAATTAAACCGGTATTTCTCTACGTGAGCCCATGGTGACTGTGCCTGATGGTTGCATTATTCTTTAAATGCATTTCAGTAGTACTCAGCATGATCTTCTCCATAATTTTTCCAGGAACTGAGGTTAGACTAACAGGTTTGTAGTTCCCCGGGTCTTCCTCATGTCCTTTTTGTTGTGGTCTGGAATGACATTTGCTGGCTTCCAGTCAGCAGGGAATTCTTCAGACCCCCAAGACCTTTGGTAGACGATCAAGAGAAGTCCTGCCATACCATCCACTAGGCTCCTTCAGTACTCGGGGTTAAATCCCATCAGGCCCCGTGGGCTTGTGAACATTCAGCTGATAAAACTGGTCCCTTACAAATTTGGAGTCCAAATTTTGACTTTGAAACCTATTTTGTGAGAAACTCCATGAACAGTTTGACTGTATGTAAGGCTATGCTGCCAGTATAGATACATCTGAGTGTTTTTTAAAAAAACACCCACAAAATGTTCTGTGCATAAACAATTTACAAACCAGGAGCTTAGATGTTAAGTCTCATACATTTTAATTCTTGAATGGCAAGATTATTTTTCCTGAAGAATAAATGTGGTGAATCATGTAGTGATGGTCTATGTGTCATTCTATTAATCCTCTGATATCATTCTCCTCCTTTTTCAATAGGCTAAACTCACAATGACGTTCCTTGACAGGCAGACTTACTCATTTTTAAGGCCTGCATTTTCCTAGTATTGTCATTTAAATAGCCATAGATTTCTGCCCTTAGAATGTTAGCTTACATGGTGTTATTACCAGTATGCCCTTTAGTTTAACTGACAGTTTTTATCAGCTGTATATGCTAGAGCCATCTGTTTATATTTTTCTTTTACTACCAGAACTAAAATTATAGCCATAGCAAATCCCCATTTTAGCTGAGTTTAAATACTGTTTCCTCGCTATAGGGTAACAATCAATTTCCATTAACCACCTGGCTGGCAAGGTGACTTAATTTCTGACAGGTGTTTGTTAGAAACCAGATAAATTTTGGCCCATTATTTATTGCCTCTAAAACTATCACTGACTTTTCATTTGCAGTACTGAATGTTTCATGTGTATCTCATGTTCTTAGTGCCAGTGGATCTGCTTTACCTTCTGCCCTAGCAGAGTTTTCTATGTCCTTGATAAAAGCGTAAGACTGGGCCATAGCTGACTGCAGACACAGACCAGGCATAAACAAATTGGGAAACGGCAGTTTGTTTTCTATTAATGGATATTCTCTGCAGTTTTCACACAAGACATCTTTACCACATGCAGTTCTCAACAAAGCGTGTGCTGTGAAATCCCATGGTGCAGAGAAGCAATGAATCCCTAAAATAAAGATGTGAATTGCTGTTTCATTGTCATTTTGCATAAATAGACAAAATGGACAATATGACTGATGCCTTCTGCTGTGCTGCAAAGATATAGGATAAACTTGTCTCAGTCACTCTTGCACAATGGGGGGCTGTGATTACTTGTACAAGTCTTGTACAAGTGGAAGCAGAAGTAGTTGAGAGGGCTTCATTTTCTTATGAGTCTCCTGCCATTCCAGGAGGAGATGATCATTGATGGCGCAGGATCAGTGCTTCTCCTCTTTGGTCTCTTCTCTGCCTATCCAGGGTCCAGCTAGTAAAGGTAGATCATAATTTCTGTTTGTGTTTCAAAAGAAGGCCTTCACAGGTTCAAAAGAGGTCTTCCTTCACCTTCTTGACTGGTGGAATGCCATGCTTATGAGAGAGTCTTGTCATGAAAATAGGTGAATTGGACAAAGGTCTTGAGAATTTGTTCTTTGGTAATTATTTGGAGTCTTGAAAAAGAGGCTGTGATTGTAAAGTGTGAATATGTTAACACTTTGATCTTGGTTTTGCTTACAAAGAAAGCAGCCTATGTACCAGAGTAAATGTGAAAGCAAAATGTTCACAACTCTTCATTCCATTTTGTATGAACAGGAACAAGGTTTGTCAAGTAGACCCCCTCTGTCAAATAGACAACAAGAATTGAGATGTGCAAACATGGCCACCAGGGACTGCATATGACAATATCAATGCAAGGGTTGTTATGAAAATTTAAAGTATTTTATGACTTTTAGCTTAGTAGTAATTGGTGTATATAAGTCTGGCCTAAAATATATTTTTCTTTTTTTCAAAGCCTTAATTTAAAATAAAAATTGAGCATCCTCTCTTTTCTGATTGCTTTATCTGGCTTGAATTTTCAGGATGTCAGATTGCTGAGAGGGATAAGAAGAAATACGCTGTCCTGTAAAATCATGTTTTTTGAGTCTTAATTTCTAATGTTATGATATTTTCTAGGGAAGGTGGATAAATTATAACAGTAATAAAATCCCATTCCATTTTTTAAAGGTTGCAATACTGATTTAAGATTAAAAATGGTATGAAAGATTAAAATATATAAATTTCCACTTCTTTTAATATTTGTAACATATCCTGTGTACTTCCACAGTATAAGCTACAAACTAACATTTTCGTCAGTAGTGTTGATTTTGATTAGGATAAAATGTGCCAACATCTATAGACACTTGTGCTGTTCTTTGTGCATCAGTTTACTTCCAAAGCTTCCAATATACATAACACTCTATGTAGAATCAAGATTAATGGCTATCTTCATTCTGTATCAAGTCCTTGAGGACAGGCTCCTTTTTCCAGATAATTATTTTTTACAGCTGCATCTTCCTCTTTTAATACTTGGAGGCAGATAGTCTTACAATGAGTGGGTGAGGGGGATTTAGCTTTGCTCTGTTGATCTGCATCACTAATTTTATCTAAATTCTCAGTCAAGAGAATTTGTGGGGTGCTTCAGTATAAAACGTTCCAGTAAAATTAACAAGTTTTCAAGAAACTAGTCAAACAAACAGAGATTTACCCTGATAAGACTGTTGAAATAAAGGGTATAAGATATGAAAGCTATTTTCCTGGTAAGACATTGCTTTTCCCCTTCTACTATGAATAAGGGTGCTGTTTACATAATCTGAAGAAGGAATAACGGAGGAAATATGAAGCGTCATGGGCTTTAACTTTTGTGCTATTTTCTGTTGAGGAGCATCACTTAGTAAAACTATATATAAAAAAATCTGCATTCTATATCAGCTATATCAATATGATAGAGATAGTTGTGCAACGTTTATCACAGCCAAGTATTCCACAGATTGCAAAGTATCTTAGCTTGGAATTCTTTTGATGCTATGGTAAATGCTTGCAGCTTGAACCAGAATCAGTTGTAAAACTTGTTCAGTTTTCAAAAACGTTGAAAACTACAGTGAAAAGTTTCCTTCTAGCCGTTTTATATTTGCATTTCTGGTTTAGTGCTCAGTGCTTATTATTTTGCATTTTTTGTTTTAGTGCTTAATTATAACAGCAGATGAAGCTGAGGTTTGAGGTACCAATGATGCAAAAATGTTGCTTAACACATAATTGCAGAATGAACATGACAAAAAATGTTAAAGGTGATTTTTGGGGAAAACAGAGAGGCAGAGGTTCCTTTGTAACTGATCCTGTGCATAATCCTTATCTATTCGAAACTTAAAAGCTAAAGCAATGAGAAATGTCTGTTGACTTTAATTGCTTTGCAACATCTCTTAAGAGTTCTTGCTGAGGATCAAGTTTCTTAATTCTTCTCTTTCTTCTTTTGAGTAGGAAAGTTCTTGGAATGGAAATTAGAAAAATCTGTTTGCATTGTGCCTACTTTTAGATCAAAAGAATTGGATAACTGTGACTTTTGGAGACTCTGTCTTGGCATAGAGTTGCCACACAGGATAATCCAAAATTATTTTGAAAAAACTTAGTGTATATAATGGATCAAACAAATATCTCTGTCTGAAACACAAGAAATTTAACTGAATGTTTTGCATTCATGTTTCATCTGGTTATTCAAAACTGAAACTTAGGGTGCGGCATT
>NW_010399444.1:60743-68507 GCF_000710305.1 Buceros rhinoceros silvestris
CATGTCAAACCTAACTTTAAGCACATATCAGAGGTCTGTAGGACTTTGATTCCCTTCACGACTTATAACCATTATTCTTTGCTAGAGATTAATTCCCATAAATAGGGGAAACATTCAGATTTAACAGCACTAACGTGCGTTGCTAATGCATGTTTCAATGTTTGTCTCGCGCTGCAAAACCAGACATCTACGGGAGTAGAGATTCCTGATCTAACCCTACTGTCTGTTAATGCATTTAGCAGCATGACATCACTGACGAGTATTTTAACACAGATGATTAATTATTATGAAGCCTTTGAAAAACAATTCACAGTATTTCTAAGTGGAAGAAAAGCAATGTTATGTCAAGGAGAGAACAATAAAACCAATGGGGTCAGATTGCTAATGCATGTTTCAATGTTTGTCCCGTGCTGCAAAACCAGACATTTACGGGAGCAGAGATTCCTGATCTAACCCTACTGTCTTTTTCTTGAGAGGCGCTGCTAGGGGAGCGTGGCATCTGGAGCGACGGATCCGGGCGCTCAATAAAACCAATGGGGTCAAGTGCATATTTGTGATCCTAAAATATTTTTTTGGGTTTAAAAAAAAAATTAAGAAATGGAGATTCAAGCAAAATACACAATTGCACCTTCCCTTGATACGTTGCAGTGTATCTTTGTGTTTAAAAGAAGACACATTGAATTGAAAACTTTATTCAGTGACTTCCTCCTAGAGGGTTTCTGCGTCTTCAATCAGTAGCGGTTTACTGAGAACTCCTGATGCTGAGCTCCTTCACTAAACAGAGAACCAAATTTTCTGATGGGAGTATTACATGTATGTAGCTTCAAATACAGAGCAAAGAATTACCTCATGGACTTTCTGTCTGAGATCTCTGTTTTCCTTCCCACTTTTCCTGTCCTTCACAGTGCTGCAATCAGGGAGGGGGCTCCTGGAAGGCCCTAGGGCTCTGCTTTCTGCATGGTTCTCCCCAGTGGGGTGTGAAAATGGCATCACTTGCTCTGCACTTGGGACCTGGCTGGCTACAGCTTTTGGACTGACCTCAGCAGCAAGAAAATAGCATTATCAATTTAATCTCCTCTGCCTAACCATCTTCTCTGCACTGGGCGGGGCATGCACAAGGAGGAGTCTAATTTTAAAAAGTGTTGCTAGTCTGCACAGTTCAGGGTCATGCCCTGCAACAAGTGAGTTACTGCAGTACATCAGGATACTTGCAAATAATTCTGAGAAATTAAGAAATAATTTTTATTTCTCTGGTCAAAATTATACAGTAGGGAAAAATTCTTTTTAAAAATTAGGTAGGATGGCTTATCCTGTGATTTCAATATTTATGTTTAAAATTTGTTTTATGTTGAAACACAATATCATTTTGAAATAAATACAACTGCAGTTTGAGAGAAACAAAGTTTGTAGGAAGAAATTACTATTTCATGGAAAAAACCAGACATGGTGCTGGGCTTTATTTTATTTTATTTTATTTAATAGAGTGATTAAATACTCATAAAACTTGCAAATATTTCCCAGAACTAAATCTACATTCTCTAGTAAATATAGTATTAGAATAAAAAGTAAAATAACTCAGCTCTGCTCATGAATTCAGAACCCTGCCACATTGATCTTTCTCAATTTTTCCCTAACAGATAAGATACTTTTGATTATAACAAGGGTTCAAGAATTTTTTAGTTACTGACATGTGATCTACAGACATCTTGATTTTGAAAGTCTGGGCATCTCTTACTGCTGTCTCCAGCAAGAAGAGAGGATATAGCTCTGTCCTTCAGGTTTCAAGAAATGGAGGGGAAATTGATTTATAGTCACTGTCAGTTTTCTCTTGAGCTAGAAGGATCTAATGGGAGGCACTCATAACCTTAAGAGAGCCTCAGTTTTGTTAGAAGTACATATATCAGGCTTGGCTTAATGTTGGTGATAGCTTCTCTTTGGCTTGTGGGACCAGCACAGTCAGTGAGGAAAAGTGAGCACAGATCAAGAATATGATGCAAAGATACTAATTAAAAAAAAAAAACCAAAACCAAACCTCCCCCTTCCCCCTCCCCCTCCAAGTTATTCTTTGGACTTGCCAGTGGTTTTAGTTGTTTACTTAATAAAATTTTATTTATACTGTGTTAATTGTTGGATAATGTCTCCCGAATCACTCTCTCTTTTCTTCTTAAACCACAGATTCCTGTGCTTCTCAACCTGAGTAAAGATCCTGATGTTAACTTGCCTATGAAGCCATTAATCTTCTCATTGGCCATGGGTGCATGCCTTGGAGGTAAGAATTTATGTGCGAAAGCTGACATAAGGTAATAGCTATGCAATTATGGCATGTATAAACTGGCACAATAGGTTCAATGATTTTATTATGCAAAGCATAGAGAGGGCATGACCTAGCTCCTTTTAACTTCAAAGGATTCCTGGATAAGGATCCCAGTCAATGTGTGCTGCTACAATAGGTTTTTTGCAGTCTGTGTTTGAAGATTGTATCTGCATAAAATATAGAGGCACAAAGAAGCAGTCCAGATGGTGCTTTTAGAGTTCTGATGTTTTGTGAGAGAAAATACATTTAGCTTTCAGAAGAGCGACCCATCATTGCTCGTTGAAAAAAAGGAAAAAATTTATAATAGCTGAGATCTGAAGGCTTGATTCAAAGTCTACAGAAGTCACTGGAAGGTTTTCTGGCTGGCTTACAGAAATGGTCTGAGTATTCATTTACAACCTGTTTAGCACTCCTCACTCTAAGGAATGTATTTTTGCATTTTTGGGGAAATGTACCTGTAATAATGAAAGATAAGATACTAAGCATTCTGCTAGTACCAATCTTGGTGTTAACTGGTTTCTTTTATTGTCAGTGCATTAGCACAAAACAAACAGATGGTTTAATTACTTTTTTTTTTTAATGTACCACGTATGTATTGCAGGCCCAGAATTTCCTCCTCATTTGTTATAACAAACCATTGCAAATTAATATGTTTGACACGGTTATGATTTAACAATAATTCAAAATTTATTCATAGTATGAGATAAATCAAATGTTGAATTTTAGCAACACTTAATGATTAACCAATTTAAAGATTAAAAAGTGATTCAGTAAAATATGTTATAATCAGACTGACTTAATTACAGATTCAAGAACAACAAGATTTGCACTAACTTACCACAGGGTATCCTAAATCAACGTATGTATAATCACAAAACACACAAGCACACACAGACAGAAACACTTGGATCTAGCAAAATATATCTAGGCACCCACACCCGTGAATGGAAATGTGTGCAATCAAACACATAGATAAGTAGAGAGGTGGATGGAAGAGACTAGTTAAAATTTCCCTCTTCCAGTTTGGACTAAATATTCCCAATGTAACTGCATTCCTTAACAGGTGATAAATGAGACTCAAGGAGGTTGACTTGCCCTGGTCTTCTGTCGACTTTGCTGGCACACAGCCCTGATTGATGCCCCAACTCAGGGGAGATGTTGGTCACAGCCAGGAGAGCTCAGAGGGGCTTGCTTAGGATCATTATTTCTAGTATCTGAAATAACTGACTTTTGTCAGATATTTTTCCATTTCGGACCAGCTCAGGGAGTGTAATAGTCTGGTATTTTCCACCAGTTGCGCATGTCCAGAACTTGGTAGATTTTGGGGTTCTGGTATGCCTTTGGGCCACGACCAAAGTACAGCTGTACCAGGCTGTCAGATGGTCGATCGACTGTTGTCATTGTTCCCAGGTGATAAGGAGGGGAGTAGGAGACCGGTGTGTAGAGAGGGTGCCTCAATGCTCTGGTCCTCTGCTTATGATCTGTACTGGCTTGTCAGGAGGTAATTGTCATTATTGTCCCCAAAGAATAGGAGAAACAGGAGCCAGGTACATTAAGGGGGAACCTTAATGCACTGGTACACCGCCTTTCACAATTTGCACCTCGCTTTCCAATGAATTGTTGCGTGACCCAGAGAGGGGAACTTGCATCGTATACCGAGTGGCCCAAGAGTGGCGGAGAATCATACCACCACAAACAATAAAGGAGAATAGTCATCTGGTAGTTCTTAAATTCATAGTTAGACTCAATTACTTTTCTTTTACATTCTGCAAACGGCTTATGAAGGTGTTACAACACAATGTTTCCAAATAGCAGGTGTGCTAAGTGCAATTAAGATACCTAAGTTCTTAATGAGAAATAAAGTTAGAATAATTCTTTTACTCCTGATAATTTTAATGTTAATTATTACATTGTACTGGGCTGTGTTTTGATCCCTAAATATTTAGGTAGTTCAGTCAATAAAGTTAAAATGAAGAAAATGGTGTACTGCCTTCTTCCTCTTCATGCCTTTCCAGTTAGTATCCTTGACTTTACAGAGATAAAAACTAAAACCAGTTTTGTGTGTAATACAAGTTCGGTTTTGTTGATTTAGATAAGTGTTTGCTCTACAAGAAACCTTAATAACTAAGAAAAATTATAATAATGTAATTTACAGATTGAATTTTAAGAGCATGTTGCAAAGGCAAGACAATTCATACCAAACAACAGTTATTAATATATGGAATATCTCTTTGTACTCACCATTGCTCATCATCATATTGTGACTTTAATCTGTTCATCTTTAAAACCAGTGATCTGAATAACCAACATACCTTTATACAGATGTTACGTATCTTTATATAGGTGTTTGATATCTTTCTTCACAATTTGCTGATTACAGAACATTCTCTAATTTCATTACGCTTTCAGATAAAAAAAAAAAAGCATAAGGAATATAAAGTTGGCCAGGTTACACTGACATATTCTGAGTGGGATGCACTTCACCAGTCTTGGATTTTTTACAAGTCTCAGCTGGTTTTCCTAAAGTATCAGTTATCACCTTAACCCAAATTCCTGTAATTTGATTTCTTGAAGGGTTGCTGGGATTGTAACAGAGACTTCTGTGTATATGCAGTATGAGACAAAAGTAAAAATATAAACAGTACCCTGGGAATTATTTGGATTAAAGGCACTAGAAACCCATATGAAGTTCTCGGGTACTGAGATAGGCTCATACAAATATTTGGGTAAAAACTTAGATCATTATCATTATTAGCAAAAGCTTAAACTCTCCAGATTGGGCTCTATTATGTTAAAGCTGAGCATAAGCAGAGTTATACTGACAATGGTCTCACAGGAGCATTTGCTTGAAAATTAATATGCTTCTGAATTTCTCATGTCAAAACAAAAAGCAAATGAACAGCAAATGAACAGGGAATGAAAGGTGTAGAAAAGCTTTTGCTTTAACAGATCTTGTAGGCCTCAATAATGGGGCAAAAGGGTCTTTTCATGTTTTAAAAACTGAAAATGTTGCTGGCCATTAAATATTATTTCGAAAGAGAAGTGTTATTAATACTGAAGTGGTGTGAAGGAATCCTCAAGGTAGGTTAATCCCATTGTGGAAAGGTAGATGGCTGTTATATCATTGCTGCCTGGTTCTTAAGGCAAAAAATTCAATCTTATCACTGCTTATGCAACCAGGGGAACTTTACAAATATGACGTTTTGTAGAAGAGTCTGATGAAATAATATATTATAGCTACATATTTAAGGATTAGTTTTTTACCACATAATGCAGAACTTCAGGTCCTGTAATTTGATAACATTTCTGGGGTTCAGGGTAAACACTGCTGTATGCTTATGCGACCATGCAGGGAGCGTCAGCATTTGTGCCTGCATTGGAAGATGCCATGCAACATTGAGTCCTGAAAAATTTCCAGTGGGTGCAATTACTTTTTTCTACTGTCACAAAGTGCACAGGTAGGTATGGGTTTGGAAGATGATAGGGTGAGAAAAGACAGTAGTTTTCACTCATTGCTTTAGCTGTTGTCCTGGAAGTGAAAGAAGAATTGAGTCAGTCTCAAGCAAGATTAAGAGACCTTTGCCAGTATAACTGTCACATTGATGTCACTCTCAGCACTGTCTCCCAAAAGAAACCTGCTGCTATTAAATTTCTGTCTTTCATTGGCATTGGGCTCAGACATGACTAACTGAATATCACACAGATGCTCCTTGCTCTGTAAAATGTGTCTCTGAAGATGAGAAAGAATGAAAAATCCTGTCTCTTAATCAAGGAAAGACAATGGCCACTGTGGTTCCTGGTGAAATGGTCACAATCTTGAAATCTTGAGGTCTTCCTTGGAGTTAGCCAGTTCTTTCTGGCAGAGGTTTTCTTGCTCAGGTCGGGTCAACCTTCTGTTGTTAAGAAATAAACTAATATTTTTTTGAGGGATCTGGTTCTGGAAATTTAGGTTTATATTTGTCATAGCTATCTTTAAGAAATTAACTTGTAAGTTAGGAGTCTGACTGTCCCAGGCTCCCTGTTTGGTGATGGGGACACCAGCATTGCAAAGGAGAGAGGTGTTTACTCATGCACTGAAACTGCCAGATGCTCTCTGAAGAGCACACCAGAGCCACTCATGCACAGAACTTCAGTAGCTGAGGGGTACCCAAAGACAGGTCAAATTAATTTGAACCTTTGGGCTTTTTGGTTTGTCAGTTCTTCTGAATGTTGAATGACCCTATGTGTCTGGGCATTAATGGTCAGGCTGATGAAGTAGCTGGAAAAATTGTACTGCTTGTGGGTTTTTTTATGTGCTATCTATCTGCCAGTATTTCAACTGTGTTTTGAAAGAAACAATGTTTCTTGAAAGAAAGAAAACAGGAAATTTAAAAGGAGCTAGAGGAATCAAACAAGGAAGTAACTTCACTTGGTTACTGCAGTGTTCTGACAAATCTGCATACATATTTCTTTTGCAGAAGAGGACATTGAATAAGGCTTTGTTCATTAACGCTTCCTGTTCTAATACATGATGGAATTATGGTACCTCTTGAAACTGAAATGTATGTAGACCTTTCAAGAGTGTCAAGGGAATGTTGCCCTGAAATTTTGGAGGACAAATGGAGATTGCTAGCTACAGCAATTTCGGAACAAGAGGAACTTTAATTGCACTGCTTCTGTTGGCTTATGAGTTTTAAAATAACCTGAAATATGGATTCAACTCAATTTGAGTAGGTGCACAGTCAGAAATCCACCTGTTAAGACTGTTCAATTCTGTAGAACTAGATTTTTTACTGAGCTGAAAAGGTTATAGCTAAGATACTATTTGAAAGGATTTTGAACATTTGGCATTTAAAGAGCAGGCATTTACCTATCTTTTTATCTTTTTTTCCATGTTTTATAAAAAGTGTGGTTTTGAAAAAATGAAAAAGAAAAAAGAGGGAAAAAAAAGACTAAATTGATTTTTGAAAATCCTTACCTCCTGAGTTCTTAGTTGCTAGTACAGTAAAGTGCAAAAAGTATTTCTTTGCTGCTGTGACTAATGCTGTGTCCAAAGGGGAGATTTTCTACAGCGTATAGTTTTGCACTATTTTTCTTCTCTGTGTATTTTCCTGGAGGACAACTCCTGAAAGTCATCGTTATCACAATCCTTCAGAAAGAGGCAATCTCTAGGATACAAATAGCTGTGTTCTTCCAGCCACATAATCTTGGTTGTAGGCTCTACTTCAAGAAAGGAGGTAGGAGGAGAGGGCTATTGGCACTTTTCTTCTAACCTTACAGGGCCAAAACCTAGGTGTGAATAAAACGCATTATCCACAGGACATTGTGGTAATTACAGTTATTCAAGCAGTGGAATCCACAACATAACTAAACAGTGGGATTTCTCTCAGTGGTCCAGTGCTGTAGCTATTCTGTCTCTTGGCACCCCGATGCAGACTGGGACTTGCAGCAGAGTATCACTGATTTCTTAT
>NW_010399444.1:68616-70455 GCF_000710305.1 Buceros rhinoceros silvestris
ATTCTAAACTAGTTTTAAAGATTCAGACACACTGAAAGAATAAACCTAGAAATATTGTTCATATTCTTAAACTAAGCCTCCCTTGCAATATGAGGCAAAAGTGATAGCCTTCAATAAAACATAAAATGTATTAAAATATATAATAATTCCTACTATAAAGAAAGCACAATTGTAGATCCTTTGAAATTCTTTCATAGTTACAAAATATCATATTTGTGTAACATTTTTCAATTTGAACAATTCAAAAAGTCTGACAAGACTGGTGTAAAAAATATAAGTTATTTAAGAGGAGCACTATTCAGCTTTGATTTTGAACTTAATTGTTGCAAATAATGTGTAATCAAAAGTGCAGGTAAAATTTTTAGAGGAGAAAATATACCTAGCTAAGCTTGATTTTAACCAGGACACAGATGTTGCAAGTTCCTGTTGTTTCTAAATTATGTGAGTTCCTGGGTCTCTGTTTTATGTCTCGTGGGTGAGACAGCCCTGATTTAGATAGGCATTTTGTCTATGGATAGAGAACTCATAATTCAAATCAAAGGGTGGTATTATAGGGAATGAAAGTCATGTGAGATGTTTCAAAAGGAAAAGGAGGTGGCTGCTCTTGACCTTGAAAGGCAGGCAGAACAAATAAGGAAATTTAGGAAATATGTCTTTTTTTCTTTAAAAAACTTAGTGCAGTCTTTAGCAGTATTATGCCTCCAAATTGTACAGATCTAGAAGAAAAATACAGCAGGTATTTTGAATGTCTTGCACTAATATCTAATTTACTTTCTGAGTATACTTTGTGTTTTTTCTATGATGTTTGCAGTGATGGAAGTGAGTAACGTGGTCTAAAACTGTGACTGCTGTCCATTAAATGGCAGTACTACTTGCTTATTATTAATGAAGAACTCATCAGGTGCTAACTAAAAGTTTCAGGTTTTGTTGTAGCATGAAGAACAGCATCACTGGACATAAGCGGAAGGAATATTTTCTCTTTATTGATAATCTGAGTGCCAAAACTGTCCTCTCGGTTTTTTCCACAAGTGCCAGAATTTGTAACCTTCTATAAAAATCCAGCTGCTGTTTTCCTTAGCTCTTTCACGAAATTCAGACTCCGGGCCATCTTCATGCTTTTTTCAGTATGAAGTTCTTAAAGCCCAGCACTCCTATAAAATCCTTGGTGTGAGAGCCAGGCTCATTACCAGAATCCCCGCAGCTAAAGGAGATTCTCTAATCTTTAAGATTACCAAAGGTAATCCTCTGTGTCATGGAAGATATACAGAAGAAAGTTTTGAATGTAAAATGTAAAAACCACTAAAACAGCATGTACATGTGTGTCACCAGTTTGGCGGAGGTGAAAATCGAAGTCCGATGATGATAATACCTTCCCCTATCCCACCAGAGATAGGGGAAGGGAGAAAAGAACTCGTGAGACCTCTAAAACGCTTTTTGGAAAACTGAAACAAGGTTTAATAACACCACAAACAGGGATATATTAAATACACAAGAAAACCAGTGAGATATTGAGGGTTAAACCGAAAGCCAACACGGACCGTGGCAGCAATCCGAGATGGCGGCGGCCACGTGGTTCTGCCGCGTGAGCAGCACACAGAGACCCGCGCAGTTACGAATTACCCGGCAGCGCGAGATGGAGTGGAATTGGCACAAAGTCCTACCAGTCTCTAGCGTGGGTTGAGGCGAAAGCAAACAGCTCTCGGGCGTGCAGGCAGTCCGGACCCAGCTCAGCGGCGGGGCTCCAATGTGGTGTGCCGAGGTGGCACAGTGGCTTTTGCGGCAAAAACAGCTTAGTTGGTTTTTAGGAGTGGCTCCTCAGTCGCGACGAGGGGGGTTTCC
>NW_010399445.1:0-6762 GCF_000710305.1 Buceros rhinoceros silvestris
CGCCTGCGAAGCCAAGCCATGATGATGATGACGCGGGCATGGACTTAATGATCCAAGATGCCCCTTCCAGTCTTAAGTGTGCACCTCTTTCTTGCCAATGTCACTATAAATCTTCCAAAAGGAAATTCCAGTGTGTGCATAAACTACTTGCTTCACCCAAACATGTCGTGCCCTCTGGCCTAAAATTAGCAGTGAATGCTTGAACTGCAAATGCAAGACTCTTCTGAGCCTACTTCCATTTTCCAGTCTGCTGAATTTTCACACAAATTTCCCTATAACTTCTTGCTGCCTAGCCCTTTATATGTTTAATATAGATCTACTATAAAAATTGTTTCTGTATCTCCCTGCTCTTCCTTGTCTTCACTGTTTTCTTGCTTAAAATACCTGTTTGTTCCCTCTGAGTTTATTTCACCTGTAACAGCATACTCTAGCCTAGTGCTTCAAGTGGAAGCTTTAAAGGCTGCCAGCAGCACACTACATGCCTGGTACCCAAGCACATCTCTGTGCAGCACTGGGGATGCACCACCAGCCTGAGAAGGTGCAGATTAATCTTAGGTCATGCTTCACATGCTGCTTTCTCCTCTCCCTTTCCTGTTCTTTATACCAAAATATACTTCTGAAATAAAAGTTTTCTGAAGTGGTGTTTTTAAAGTGACATGCTGTTGCTTTTTTAGCATTTGATAGACCAGTTTAACAGCAAGTATTTACTTGCCTGCACCTCCCACCTGCAATTTATAGTGATGATACTGGTGCTGCCAAGCTGTAAAGTTTCTCCCCCAAAAGCTGGTATCGAACTATTTCCAAATTACATAATCTTATGTATCTTCTATGTATGTTCTAAAAACATACAGAAATATTCTTTTGCTCGGTTAGAGTAAATTTAATCTAATTTGATTCTGTGGATTTTGGCTTGTCATCATCTCTGCTTATCTTGCACATCTCGTACCAGATACTATGGATTTTCACGACCACTGACAAGTAAAATACCAAACTTGTTACTCTCCACATCAATGCAAAAAAAAAATAACCCAACACTTCAGAAACAAAGTCATAATTCAAGTCTGGAAATTCTAGATTTGAGACTCGTAGAGAAAAAAACAACAAACAAATCCCAACAACACTTTTAAAATATAAACCTATATTTTGAACAAGAAACCTAGAACTTAGCTTTATACAGATAAACAGCATGTCTCTGGAGGCTGCAGTAAGAAAGACTGTACCTGCATACCATTTTCTAATCGAGTATCAAATTCAAAGTTTCTGCTTGTTCTTTCAAATTCAAATTAAACTAGCTAAAGCACAAATGCCCAGCTTGAGACACAAATTCAATTATAACAAGGCAGTTGCTGCATTCTTAATACAGATGCTTTTCTATACTTATATATTTACATTTTAATCTAAACAGGAAAAAACAACCCTGATAAGACACATGCAAATTAGACTTCATGGTCCTTGATGTATATGATAAATTAAAATAGACCACAAAACAGAAGACAAATAGGAGCTCTGAGAATTTTTTTTTTAAACCACAAATGCTTGAAGAACATCTTTAAGAGACAGGCATGATTTTTTTGTCACTTTCTGTGAAGAGTTTTCCCCTCAGTGAAAGAACTGCAACCCCAGATGTCAGTACAAAGCTATGATCTCAGACAGGTATTCCTGGTATGACCATAGGTAGGTGAAAGGATAGAAGAGGTTCTCAATCTAAACTACAGCAGCTTTTATTCTACTTACAAATTACTTCATGCTCTTAGCTTCTGTAAACAGCTTTCAAACTTCAACTAATTCAGAGCTCAAATTCTTCACGTGATCATCACCTTCGACACACAAGCCAAAGATCTTTGGGAGGCTCGTTCCCTGCACAGGACCAAGCAGCCTCTGTAGCAGTTTGACACACTAAGCCACCCCAGCAGTTAAATGCCATACTCAAGAGATCCAAACACACAGGAGTGCAACCTATACCTCGATTTCTAGCAGATGCCCACATCTCAAAAGAAAGCAGATCCTTCCCATAGGTTAAGTGGATGGTTGTGGTGAGTTGACCACGGCTAGATGCCAGGTGCCCACCAAAACCACTCTGTCACTCCCCTCCTCAGCTGGACAATGCTGAGAAAATATAACTAAAGGCTTGTGGATCAAGATAAGGTCAGGGAGATCACTCAGCAATTACCATCACAGACAAAACAGACTCAACTTGAGGAAAAATAAATTTAACTTACTGCCAATCAAATGAGAGTAGGGTAATGAGAAAATAAAAATAAGTAATTCTTAGAACACCTTCCCCCCAACTCCTCCCTTCTTCCCAGGCTTAACTTTAGTCCTGATTTCTCCACCAACTCCTCCACAGGAGGCAAAGGAGTGGAGAATGGAAGCTGCAGTTAGTTCATCATACTATGTCTCTGTTGCTCCTTCCTCTACTGGGGGAAGACACCTCACACTCTTCCCATGCTCCAGCATGGGGTCCCTTCCACAGGACACAGTTCTCCACAAACTTCTCCAATATGAATGCTTCCCATGCACTACAGCTCTTCACAGACTGCTAAAGCATGGGTCCCTTGGGTCTCCTTGCTGGGGAGCAGTCCCTCAGGATCAGACTGCTCCAGCATCACAAGTCCTGCCAGCAAACTTGCTCCAGCACAGGCTGCTCTCTTTCCATGTGTCCAGCATGTCCTGCCAGGAGCCTGCTCCAACTTAGGCTTTCCACACGGTCATAACCTCCATCGGGCATCCACTTACTCCAGTGTAGGATCCTCCACAGGCTGCAGGTGGATATCTGCTCCACCGTTAACCTCCATGAGCTGCAGGGGAAAAGCCTGCCTTGCCATGGTCTTCACCACAGGCTGCAGGGGAATCTCTGCTTTGGTGCCTGGGGCACCTCCTCCTCCTTCACTGACCTTGGTGTCTGCAGAGTTGTTTCTCTCATATTCTCATTCCCCTCTCCTGGTTGCTGTTGCACAGGGTTCCACACCACCACCCCTCTTCTTAAATACATTATCCCAGAGGTGCTACCATCATTGACTGGCTCACCTTGGCCACCACTGGGTCTGTCTTGTTGGCTGGCATTGGTTCTATCAGGAAAGCTTGTAGCACCTTCCAAAGAGGCCACCTCTGTAGCTCTGCCGCTACCAAAACCTTACCACACAAACCCAATACACTGGTTCCTAGAAAGCCAGCCTTCTCCATGGGGAATACTTCTCATCCTACTTAAATCAGCATTTCACATGAGTGTGCATCAGCACTACCAATCCAACCTGCTGGTGGCCCCCTTGAGCAACAGGCAACAGAGCCCTCAACACAGGATAGTAACAAGACTAGTTAATGCAGTAGCTTAAATAATCCATTATTGCCCTTTGATAAAAATCTGTGAACCTTGTTTGACGCCATGTGCTCATAGGTCAATACCTTTCACAGGTCCCCAAAGAAATGCTCTGATCTTGTATTGGAAGCATACAGATGTGTCATTTTGTTTCAGAAAGGGCACCTAAAACAAAAGCCTTCACACACATGTACTCAACTTACTCCTTCTTACAGTGTTACCCAAAGAGTGAGTTTAAAGGACTTCAAACACAGCGGTCTCAGAAACCTAGTGTTACAGTTTGGCAGATTTTCAAAGATGAAGACTTAAACCTAAAACAGAAAAGGAAGGAAGAAATTCCACAGAACCTTTGAATGGATGGCATTTGACTATCCACCATGAGCCAAAATTTAACTTTACATCCGTCTAAAATCTATCAAGAGACCCAGGTAAAGATAAACACAGCCTTCCATTTAGCCAAACACATCACAAGCCAAACCCAACCCCATACTGAACACAAGCTTTTAAGAAATTATACTTTGATGGAAGAGAGTTTTATATGGTCCAGATTTCCCATTAAACATTTAGGTATACTTTGCCCTATACATTTTCATTTATACGAGTAGCAGTTTCATGAATGTACTTTATTTTTAGATACTTTCTCCTGCTCTCCATACTTTATGTACTTGCACCAACATCCCCCCCGTGTTATTTCTGTTCTTCTATTTTTTCACCCTTTTATCACAAATATTCCTGTATGACAATTTGCATTTTTCCATAGTTCCATGATCTGCTCACATCTTTTCAGCATTAAAAAAACAGCAGAAACACTTAGGATGCTGTGATATATGTAATTTGAAGTGGAACAGAAAAGGTGATTATCTCAGGTTTGTTGCATTGTATCTTTTGCTCGGGTGCTTCCTCAAAAATTAAAGCGTGCATTAAGCTAAGCATAACACTTCTGAAAGCATACGATTATTCATAAACATCTCCTGTGCTTAGCTTTACTTTTTTTCCCCCAACAATATTTAGTGCAACTTGCAAACATCAATAAAGAACACAGCACCTAGGAACATCTAACACACCTACTTAAGATATTATATTGTCACTTACGAACTAGCCTAGTAAAACTTCTGAAGGGCAAAACTAAAACAAATGCTCACGAGAACACAAGAGCAAGAGCAAAGTATAGCAATCAATCTTGCGCAAACATACCAAGCTTTCACAGCCGCAAAGACATTTTCTTGAATGTATTAGAGCAGGGTATTCAGCTCTAAGCACTAAAAAAACTAAGAGAACTTCCATGCCAGATTGGAAGAGACAGACAAAATTGAGTGATTTCTAATTCAGAGTCATCTTGCACAACAGTAGAGAACTTCACTAGTTTAATGTTTTGTTATAGTAGAGAAGTTACACGTGTGTAAAGGGTCGAGGGACCGAGGTAACAACTCCTCGAATTCCTTAACGATCCCCTTTGTCTCGCTAGAGACAGAAGGGGTTTAAGGGGAAAGAAGAAATTCAAACCTTGGTCTGCGTTCGGGAAACTGAAACAAACTTTTAATAAGCAATAAATCCACACGACTATACACTACTATATGTATATGCACAAACCAAGAAAGGGAAAAAAAAAAACGAAGAAGAGAGGACTTAGATAACCACAGTTCTTAACAGTCTTGTTCAAGGTCAGTGCTCTTGGCAGACACCCAGCAGCGAGGTGGGAGTGAAGACTCTGCAGCTGCTTTCAGGCAGAGAAAGTAGAATCCTCCTCGCCGCGAAACTGGGGGGGAGAAACCCCGTGTGGCGAGAAAACTACAGAAAAACCCCTCCCTGTACGGAACAGCCGGGAGTCCGAATATTTCACCCGATTTTCAGACGAGACTCACGGCAGGAATAGTTCACAGTCTGTGATCCTCAGCGATCTCTGGGGGTGTAGGCCCTCAGGTCTTGGGCCTAGTCGTTCGCCGGGTCTGGCCTAGCCGGGCCAGCAGATTCGCAGGAGCTCTCCTTCCATGAAGCCGTCCGGAGTCCAGGAGAGCAACACTCACCCGGCCTGCTGCTTTTAAAGGTTCCCGACGTAACGTTACATCCACCTGACTCCCTTAACCAATTAAATGCAGAGTTATTGTACTGCATGGAATAATTCCTATTTGTCCATTTCCCAAAACAAGGAAGCTTCAGCTCAAACCAGAACAACATGCAACACACAAAGCAGGTATCGAGCCACAGCGATCTCAGTGGCAGAGCTGCCACCTTATACTGGGACAGAATTAGTTCACCAGCTCTAGAAAATCTCAGGGACTTCCCTCTTTATTTAGCATGCTTAGTAGTAAATAGCAAATACAAAGAACTCTCACTATTTTTTTCAATGGTGAAACTTAACTTACGTGTTTCTACGAGTTATTCCACTGTGAGGATTCACACTGCTACAAAAATTAAGTATTTTCTAAGATCAGCAAACGGAGTTTAGAGAAAAAGATAAACTCTTACAGGGACTTAAAAAAAACCAAACCAAGCAGGCAAAACCTCAGCAGGCAAAGTGATTTGATTTTGGTTGACAGAAGCTACACATCATCTAACTTCCACTAAGGCCACCACTGCCTACAATAAACAAGCCCTGCAATTTGACATCAAAGAACAGTACATTACATGAGGAAACCACTATTTTTCTTCACTTTCTGAAGTTTTACAATGACTATCAAGGGGACATGAGAGATTTTAGTCTTAGTCAAATAAAAAAAAAAAATCCTGTTTTACTGGTGTAGACAACTTGATTGGAATTGCTGCTAAAGTGACCTTAAAAGTGATGAGGTGTAATTAGAATGCCCCACTTTCACAGCATGTAAATGAATTAAAGCAAGAGAAGGTACCGGACAGCTTCCTTAGTGCTTAAAACACCCAAAGGTGTTTTTGAAACCATCTATGAAGGGACTCATAGTCCATCTCCGAAAAAATTCTCTTAAGAGGACACTTCAAGAGCACGCAACTAGCTGAAAACTGTGCATCCTGAGAGCAGCCTGATGTGCCTCTTCATTACCTTGCCTGATTAGGCAAGGCTGTAAGAGAGCTATCCTGAAACAGGGAAATAAGTCAGCAAGACTGTCAAGGACTGGGAGGGGAAGAAAGGCAAGGAAGTAGATGAAAAGGGGAAAAAGCAGTCAGGCATCAGTTTTCTTGAACTGCTGAAAAGAGCAAAAAGTAGGAAGCACAGGTATGCTTTCAAGGACAAGTGTCTTCAAAGTGGCAGGTCCAAATTTGGCAACAAGTCACTCAGTAGGAGGAAAAAAGACTCAGGATGCCAAAAGACAGACCATACTGGTGCAGAAGCAATTGCTGAGCAGTTGTTTTACCTGCTTTATCAAGTTCCTATTCAAAACATCATCTAACTTGTATTTTCAATGTAAAAATGAAGATAGCAACAGAAAACTGTAAGTATCACGGAATCATTTTGGTTGGAAAAGACCTTTAAG
>NW_010399446.1:0-3029 GCF_000710305.1 Buceros rhinoceros silvestris
AAGGGAAGGTTTGGCTAACCCAGGACACCTAGGGAGCCTGAGGCAGGTGCAAAGCAGTCTTGATTTTGCTTTAAGGCAACATCATTCAGTTATTTGTCATTAAATGTCAGCATTCATTACGCATTCACCCACTACATAAGAAAGGGCAATGGGATCACTGCCTGTGAACCTTAAGGGCATCAGGGAGCAATACAAATGTAACTGTCATTAAGCTGTAAGTAGCTCTTGTACCAAAAGAGTTCAGACTTCCTCCACCAACTAGCCCTCCCTCCTCCAAGTCTGCACAAAACTTACATGTATCATATTCTGACTGTGGCCTGGAAAGAAAAAGATCTGGTTTGGAAGATCTGATGCTCCCTAGTTGAGGGCAGAAGGTCACCAGATGATGTCTCTGCTCATTCTAGTGACTTGTGTACCTTCAGGAAAACAGTAAGAATGCTGGCTTCTAGGCCAGGTGAAAGCACTTAAAATCCTCATTTGCTGCATGTTGATTTAAGATCTCTAGCTGCAATTCTCGTACTCATAAGGAATTCATTGTTTCATGAAATGGGATCAGTTCTTGCCCATTGCTCTCTACATATGCTGCATTTGAGGGCAATCAAGTCTGGGCCCAGTGCTGATAAGTCCTGAACATAAATAAGCTTTGTAGTCGCACATCGCAGGATACAATATGCAGGCAGGGAAGCTCAAGCGACAGGAAAAGCATCCAGTCAGAATCAACCTGTGCTCCTACCAAGCAGACTCAACTGCAAGCATGTACAGTACGTGCTCACAGCAGCAGCCTCATGTGGTTAAACTGTATTAAGTGCACAAGCAACAATCTCTGCCTAACTCTGTTACCCTCTTGTTCGTATTTTAAATAATTCCTCTTGTGTATTTCTTCCAGTACCAAACATTTACTCACAGAACATTAATGTATTTATAGGTGTGGTACTACTAACCACTGCAAAAATGACTCTACAAACTCTGAGTCTGTGTTAAAGGCGAATTACTGCACAGGGATGAGCCACAAGCATGGACAAGAACAAGAGGGACAAGGACAAGACTTCACCCAGCCACCAATTTCCGTCCCAGTTACTAAGACAGGGATGGGCAAGGATTACACTTACATAGTGCTGATACTTGTCACCAGCAAGGAGGTGTCTTCCTGCAACTCTGCTGGCACGTCCCTTTACGAAAGAAAGAACAGAAAACTTGTTACCAAATTGATCAACTCTCCAGTCATCTGCTACACAGGCATTATTTTTGAGCTCCAAGTTGGGCACTTCAACAGTTCTGTTCTTACACAACCTCCTTTTTCTGTCTATAAGCATCATCCTGACGGAGGCGGACTTTGCATGCAACCAAAATGTCACGGTAGTTGTTTGCGGCCGCTTCAGCATCTCCCAGTAAGTGCCCTAGGAAATGAATACTACACAAGTGCCTTTTGTATCACTTCTCCCATATCCTCTGCTGCCACCCCCTTATTTTTGCCATTGTTTAGACATTCTAAAAAAGATCATATTTGAAAGTAAATTTCTAAATGTGCAGTGCTCATTTAGATGCTCAAAGCCACGGTTTAGTCCTACTAAGGAATATTATTCTCAGTAATTCAACTTATAAAAGTTTTGTCCTTGCCAGAAAACTGAATAGAAGGGGTTTTTTTCTTTCTTGCCAAAGACCGATTACAGCAATGTTTTACTAATACAATTTAAGCCTCCATACCCCCTTTATGTTTTTCATGCTGGGAATATTGTATGTTTTGATAGCTTTGTATTATGCAGTTTTTCACGGCTGGAGATTTCAAACACTGTGATTGTCCTGCCAGGAATCACATAGGGGGCTTTCCTTTAGAAATTCAGCTGCTATGATTGTCCTGCCAGGACTCATACAGCTGTGTGCTGATGTGGAATGCCCTACAATTTTACTGTGCTAAGAATTTAACTCCTGTGTTTACCTTGAGGGGAATATGGGAACACCAGCAGGGAACTACTTCACTTTGACTTCGCCAAGTTTCAGGATGTGATTTCACCTCACTTTGCGGGGTTTGTACCCATTAGCAGGCACTGAGGGACCTTCTTTCTGAATAGGCACGTAACAGCTCAGAGGGGATTCAGTTTGTTTTTCCAAGTGAATTATTTACAGGAAATTCTCTTACAGTCCCTCAAGCTTCAGATCCCTTCTCAGAGCAGCCAAGGTGTTTGCCTGAGCGAAGATCCTGTGTACATGTCTGAAGCACATTTCTCCTGCTCCATCTATAGGTGTCATCTCACTGGGACGTAATGAACACAACCCAAGCAAGAGGGATTGCAGAAAATAGTGCCTGCCTTGAGAGCCCTTTTGCAACAAGTCAGCGTGTCAACAGGCTTGACGCAACTCGCTCCCTCCAGCACAGAGCAGCATTCTACTGAACAGCTACAACTGGTGGAGCTAGATGAAGGGCCTCTGCCCCAGGGAACAGGGGAAGCAGAAGGCAGGGGAACAGCAGTTACTGTTGCAGTGTACGCCATTAGTGATTACTGTGGGAAGGGAAACATTCTCCTGAATGGAAGTAGATGTACTGTCACTTTTCAATTCCTTTCGTTTTGGGAGTAAGACAGACATCTCACATGCACACCTCCGATGACCAAAAAGCAGCTTGAAGGTTTTTGTGTATTCTTTCTATCTAGCTCCGCAGCTATTTTGTAAAGAGGGACTGCGATTCCTGTGGCTGTATTCACACCAGGGGATGCCTCTCTGCCATCTGCTCCTTGAAGAGAGCGCTGATTTGAGACAGGTAGAGGAATTCTCACCTAGACAAAAAACCCACACTGTTCCTTTGTAGAGTCTGCTTCACACAGAACGGACACATCAGCTTTTTTCTAATACAGTGCGTCCATCAAAACAGAAAACCACAATTTTTCATTTCAAAAGGACTTACTAGGTCCATACAACAAAAAGCATACTTAATGGTGAAGCAGCAAAAATTAGTCCTGCTGCTGGAAGTCATGAGTAAACAAAAGACCGCAAATAAATTAAACCACAACCTTAAGTTAGACTTATCAGCAGGA
>NW_010399446.1:3079-14434 GCF_000710305.1 Buceros rhinoceros silvestris
TAGACTAATCACACGAATCCCTCCTAGCTTTCAGTGCCCTTTCTCTAACTCTTCTACAATGAAAGCTCAGACCACCACATCCCACCAGGCTGTGCGGTGAGCCTTCTTGTACAGGTGGGGGGTTATACCTCTGAAGTGCTGGCTAATTTTTATGCAGAATACACCCAACACCATAACCAGCAGATAGAATCAAGTTACACTGCCAGAGGCAGATCCCCAGTTATCTTCCCATAAAATTCCAAATCATAAGCTTGACCTTCAGCCTTAAGGTAAATATAACGAACTTATGCTTCACCTTCTCTATCTCCTTGTTTTTTGATCATAGTTCTACCTGACAGCTACTTGCTCTGCCTGGTGTCCTCCAACTGCTATGCTCCACAAGCAACTGGGAATGTAGAACCTCAAGAGGAACTTACATGTGTGGGAGATAAAGGATATAAAACATGAAAATTTTTGCAATCATTCATGGCAACTGCAGACACCATGATTTTCATACTTTATAAGTATTTTCGTACTTTGAAAAAATGTTTTAACTCTGCCTCCTCCCTCCACATACACACAAAAAATATTTCTTCTCCCTTTCTCAGAAGAGGTCGTAAATTATAAAACAGACTTAAAACCAAACCTCTGTCTGCTTTTATAGCTTCTTCAAAGTAGTAATGGATTTTCTGGTCTACAATCACCAGCTCAGCATACATCTTTGTTATAGACTATAGTTGTTGAGAAATCTCGCCTGTTACGGCAGTATTGTCAATTTATTGATAGTATATGTGCTCAAAGAGTACGTTTGAGTGTGGGGTAAGATAATCAAAGCTGATATTTGTATTCCTTTCAAATGTTGGGGTTTTTTTTCCCCTGTCAGCATACAGAAACATGTGATAATACTTTATCCTATTTAAACAGCTGTACTTTCAAAATTCCTTCAGCAATATTCTCCTCAGATTTACTCATCTGCAATGCAGATTCATGCAGATCCTGCCATCCTCAAGAGTTTGCCAGTTCTAAGTGAGGGGATATATTTTTCTAAGGTGGGTTACACCAAGACTTTTGCTTTCAAGACACTCTTCGGTGTTACCAGAACTGAAAGCTTAAGGTTTCCTGAATAAATCTTAAAATGTGGAACCTTAATTAAAAATATTTTGGTTAAGAACTTTCAGACCTCTTTGCCTACAGAATTTCATTTGCATTTTATTCACAAAAATGCCTCTAAAGGGAAAATGCAATTAAATGACATCCAGGTTGCTTCTAGGTATTGTACTGCGTACTAGAGACAGGAAACAGATAATATAATCTTATTTAGTAAAAGTATGCATGTCACAAAATGCTTGCTGGCTGCCTTCAACCCAAGCCATTTTACTCAGCAATGAAATAACATCTGAAGAAGGACTTCCAGAAATGCCACTTCAGCCCAAATTAATGAAGCCTTGATCGAAAGCACTGTATATCATTCAGAGGAGCAGAGCTCCCAGTGTGTCAGGAGGTGTAGAGAGGGACCATGCACAGGCACTGTGGGCAAGAAAACTATTCCTTCGGGACAGCAAAAAGGTGCTTTTGTGAAGTAACATCTGGGTGCTGACATACTTCAGATTTGTAGTCAGCGTCACTGCACTGACATCCCTGGGTACGTGCTAACCTTCACAGGCACACAGCCCACTGCGCTGCTGCTTCTGCACTTATTGTAAGGATGTGTAACCCAGTTCACAGCGTTATTCAAAGAGCAACTTCAAGATTAGGCACCGCAGATTAAGGACGTACCTGCTATTATTTGTAATAAGAACATATATGCTTGCTTGCAGCACTGAACATTACCTTTTTCAATTCTTTGTCAAATTACAAGAATATAGCTCATCACTAAGCTTAATGATCGAAAGAGACTATCTGTACTGCTTTTCATGTAGTGTATCTCCCAGCATCACGCTGCCCAGCACCATCTATAGACCTAAGTGGAAATCTCTCCTTCTGCAGGAGTGTGTGATACATGGTGTATTCATTTCTGATCATGCAGATCATGTAGAGCTGTAAGCACAGGTTTATTTAGACTCCAAACAAAATGAACCTGTTTTTGAGGACTTCAATGAGGAGTGATGTGGACTTCAGTAAAGACTTACTCTGAATTTCCTCTCAGCTGTGCTATGGCAGATACTATGCTAAATATAGTGTTCAGGACCTATTGCACCCAAATCATCTTGAAAACCATTAGTTCCCCCGCAAGGTCTCTGAGCTACAACTAAAGTACAATGGGGAAGCAATGAAGGAGCAGAAAAACACTCTCAGGCATTGCAAATACTATCTTACTTTGAACAGGTCCAAGCAATCCAGGGGTCCATGGTCTGCCCATAGGATAGAAAGATCAAGTGGAAAGAAGTTAAGTAATTATTTCTAAGTTTAGAGTCAATAAGATAATTAAGCAGCATAACTCTCAAATAATCCCATGAAGTACATACTCAGCCAGAATTATCAGCAAATATGATGATGTTTTTGAAAATCAGCTGTTGATCTCTAGGTCAGGAATGGTACATCTCGTCGAAACACAGTATATACACTTTAGAAATTACTACTTTTGTATATTACTAATATTTGATAATAAACAGCAGCACTGCAATAATATTACAAATACATAAATGCTAGCACTTGCTCAAAAGGGAATACAAGAAAAAACATAACCTTCTGAGTCAGCTTTCTCATTTTCAAAGGAAGCTTTTTTTACATTAGTACTATGAGAAGTCAAATTCCCTGCCTTCATCATAACACAGACAGAGCCAAGCTCCTCTTTTTATCTGCCTGAAGGCACAAGAACTTTCCTAGTGCCATAAATTATGCGACGGATGGGTTCTTTCATCTATCATCTTTTATACTGTGTCATCAGTTGAAACCTTCACCATTCCCCTTTTATGCTTCAACTTGCCTTCAGTTCCCTTCTTTTCACAAGGCAGAATGCTTGACTTTTTTTTTTAACCTAATAACGGTTAAATACTTTTTTTCTGCTGCAACCTGCATCTCTTCCAATCTGTTATTTATCAATACATTTATTTTACATACTCGTTTGTTGAAGATGACCAATATTGCCTCTTCAATCTCAGATGGGACCTGCCCTTCTCTAAACCATTGTTTTCTTTTGTGCTGCGTTGGGGGAGGGGGTGTGGGGAATGTGGTGCTCATTCTCCTGTCTGTTACAGTGCCTAGGGCTCTTCCCTCAGCACTGACATCACTATTTCTAGCACAGGTGCTTGTGCCCAAATGTAAAGGCACTAACATAGGTCCAGATTAATTGCATTCAGGCTGGCACTTTGTTCATCACAGCAACAGATGAAAATGCAGAAATGCTCTAGCACTGAGAACATCAACTCCTTTGTCCTTGCTGTGCATTCTGGCCTAGTGCTGAAGACCTTTGACAATACAATAGCTTTTCTTCTGGTTTTCCATGTTTTAGTCTTGCCTGGACTTACTTGCCACAACACACATTGCTGAGGTTGAGATGCTTCTCTTTTCTGCCCTAAGACAGGTATCCTGTGCTATTTGGGATTCCCTGCAATTTCCATGTTATGAAGACAACTGTCTCCATGATCTTCAGGGTAGACTAAATTACTCTTCTTAGTTAGTTAATAACAGTGGTAACTGCTAGTTCTTGGTCTTTTGGTACTTATATTTGAGTAGGTGGCCCCAGAACCATGCCACAATCTATTTTCCTTCCCTGGTTCATAAAATGCATGTATTTCTCAGTATACTCAGGTATGGTTCATCTTGCATATGCAGACACTAAGGCAGATGTCATAATTTGGAAAAGTATGTGATAAGATACTAATGCTATTTTATTCACAACAAATAGCATCTGGCACTGGGGCCTGAAGATGTATGACTTGGGAGATAGGGAGACAAGAAGAAGGATTTTCACTCCAAAATTCAAATGCTAGTGTAAACTTCCAACACGCTTATAAAGGTAGCATGCTTCTGCATCAAATGGAGAGTTTCACAGCTCTCCATGACTATTTTCTTCTCTTCAGATACTGGCAAAATTCACTTTCCTAATTAATAGTAGAACAATTAAGGTCCTCTAATTAAAATCACTGGGCCATGATACCCATGTACTTTTTTGTTTCCTGCAAGTATATTTGTCCTTTTGAAATCTCACCTGTCCTCTATGAGTTCTACCAAATTAACTAAAAATGGATCCAATTAACCAGTTCACCAAGCACACTATGTTAAATGTCATCTGTCTGCTGATGTGAATATGCTCAGATTCTCCAGAAATTCTTTAACAAGCATTTTCCTGACTCGTGACTTCACTTCCTTTCCTGTCAGCTTTATCAAAGCTTCTGCCGCGTTCATTTCTAAAGTGAGTGCTGATGCAAAAATAACAGTTGAGCACTTCAACTTCCAGAATTTTCTGCCAAAGGACTAACTGGACATGTACTTCCATCATCCCCAGAAATCAGTGTGTTGCTTACATAAAAATCCACATATTCATCCCTCACACCCCTTCAAAAATGGCAGCTGATGACTGATGAAGAACTCATCAAACTCATCGACTCCTGCATAGAGCCACTAGTTTTTGGTTAGTTGCACTAGCAGCTTTCAAAGCCAGTTCTCCACTGCAGTGACCCTTCAGTGAAATACAAAGCACATGCCCATCTACAACCAAGTTCATAGACTTAAGACTGCTACTGGTCAGATGGCACTTAGGCCTGTTAGTTGTACGAGGTCCTGGGTTGGTTTCCTGGAGTTATTAATGTGTTTAGCTCTAGACAACTGCTTAAATATAGCCAAGATCTGTATCTTTTTCAGTTTTCTTTTATATACCCCCTCGCACTGGATACCTGTTCTTAGTCCAAAGGACTGATGAACCATTATTATATTTAATTGTAAAAATACCATCAGTTTACCAAACGCTTCACTGTTGTGATCTTACCAGCACTTTCTCTCTCAAGAATCTCTCAAGAATGTCTTTCAAATTTATTTAAAAGATAAATATCTCAGAACACAAACACAGCTATAATCTCAGTAAAACACTGTACATCAAGAGAACAGTGCGACCCCATAAAACGAACTCATCAAAATTCTGCCAAACCTTTTTGATAAAGGAGAAAAAAGGACATTAAGTATATATCAAATGACAGCACATCCTGAGAAGTGTAAACAGGACTGCTTCAATAAACAATACTTCTGTTGCACAAAACAAAAAACCCCACCTACACTCATACTGTTATTGAAAGTTGGACAACACAGGAACCAACAGCTCTGTGTCTGAAATAATTTCTCATTTAAGAAGAAAATTTTGCTAATGGGTTTCTGAGAATTCAAATACATTTACAGTCATGTAATCACTAAGTAGATAGTCCAGAACTGGTGGTAATTAAATGAGCAAGGTCCTGCTGCAGTAATTGGAGGTATGACTAGATGTTAAAAGCACCAGCAAAGAATTCCAGCCATGCAACTCTTTCTCTGAAAAGCTTAATTTTGCAGACAAGTGAACATGAATACCAACGTTAATGAAAAAAAGTCAGCATGAAATACTGTCAAACTTTTGGTTTGAATAGTTTTGGAGATGTCTGGGAAGTTATTCAAATTTTATTTCTCTAATTTTTATTTTCTTCTCCCAGAATACCTGCATTGTCCTACCATATTTTTCCTCTTTTTTTGGTAGTTCCAAAGTATAATGAAAGCAGCAGCTGAAGATTACTAAACTAACTTAACTGAAAGTGAAGTTTGTGATTCTCATTAAGAATCCAAAACAAACAAACAAAAAAAAAACTTAAGAAAAAACTAACTCAAAACAAAATAAGAACTTTTCCATGAATTTATGGAAAATTGAGTGGGACTACAAAGCCCATCACCAAAAAGGAGACGCTGCCCCTGGATTTCCAGAATTTGCCATTCCATACAAAGTGTTCCTGTCAATGAACAAATAATGTTTCATTACCTTGTTTCTACAGAGCACATGCTTCAGCACCAGCTGTCGTATGTGTAGCTATTCACCACATGTCAGAATATGGGTAGCCATCCATTTAGCCTGCATTTCAGGACTACAATATTAAGATTGGTCTCCTTGGAGAAAACCCTATCAAAATCAATAGCAAACCCATACCAACTGCAGCCAAGAAGAATTTACTTCACGTTTTACAAAACAATATCAACTTTTTTATAATGCCAGATTTTATCCTGATGCAATACACTGTTCCAAATTTGCAATTTTTTAACAACTAAGTACTCAAATTCTCATTTGACCAACCAGCAGCCAAGCCAAATCATGGAACACAGTTACACTTCACTAAAATGGCACAATATTTAATAAAAAATATTTTCATATCACTATAAATTATTCTTCATTTATTCTTACTCTGTGTGTACCCTTACATCCTTTCTAGCCCAGGCTTTTATTAAACTTGGGGGGTGGGGCGGGAGTGGTGGTGTTCAAGGAAAAACTACAAATTCCTATTTTATGCATATTTAGAAATTACCGTTTAAAACACTATAGTTATATTGTCATTGTTCTTAATGGCCCTTGTTCATCCTTATATTTAAAAACAAACTCTGTGATCCTCAGTGCAGCTAAAGGCAAAAAGAAGGTTCAAAGGTGATGGAAATAATTGCAGATAATCAATTGCAAAGAAGTTGAGGATGTGCGTCAGTTCCTTATTTCTTTAAATACCACTTAATGGCACAGAAATTACTACCCAGCTGAGCTCTGATACAGTGACTACTCGCCCTAACTCTGCACCGTACTCAATCTGAGATAGATATACAACAATCCCTTTTCAGGCTCTTTAGAGAAGCTTGTTAACTAACTCATGTTAAACCACACACTCCCTTTTCTCTGGTAGGCCTTTACCATGTGTTAAGAGGCCACATATTTACTCACATGATAAAAACACTTTTATTTTCTATTATTTCTTGCATATTATCCCCCACATTTGGCTACTATCAATATTCCATTTTACTATATTAATAAGGGACACAAAATTCCCCTCCTCTATAACACAGAGGGCTTTTTCCCCTTTGTGTATTAGTTAACTAAACAGCCTGTTAACCAAATGCTAATCTCCCACGACAGTGTGGCAGTCTCCCACGAGCAGGATAGGTGTATGTACAGTATGACTGATTACAGTGCAGTGTTAATGTGACGCAGAGAAAGTAAACAGACATCAAAGTCTGAGCAGTCTTTGAAGCTGATTCGATCTGATTCCTAGAGCCCCGCTGCTGAAAACACTAAGTACACAGGGCATTAGGCAGACATCGGGTGATCTTTCTGGCCAGATAGCCACTTGCACAAATTTAAGATTGGAAAGTCAGAGCTGCAGCAGTCTCAAACAAATTGCAGAGAGCTACAGTGACTTGCAGATCATCAGAGATCACCTTCCCAAAGCTCTCTGGATAGCTTTCCTGAGTCAAGAGTTTCATTACAAAGGATAACTGTGCCAGCCCTAACTGGCAGTGTCTCTGAGTGACTATAGATAAACGCTCTCGGGAAAAGAGAGTTGCTTATAATCTGCCATTACTCATGGGTGCCTTACCAGCTGGCAGCAATGGATTAACAGGTATTCACTGCTAATGCTGATCTTTAAGGTTCGCTGAGGTGAATACAAAGGGATCAGCCACAGATTTCTGACTCCCCTACATCTAGAAGTTAAATATATTTAATAGCAGCTGTGCTAACATCCTAGCCCAGCTACAGCCACCCCTCGTTGCATTGATCATAATCAGTCATTCAGTCGCAATAACTGAAAGGTTTAACTGGTAAGAACAATGGCTAACAAAGCGGTTTGTGTTGGGTTGGTTTTTTTCATATATACAGCTTAAAGCACATGGGAGAAGTGTAACCAGTATATCTCTATATTTTATACTACCTCTCTGCCAACCTAGACAAAGGCCCTGAAATACTGGAGGGAGAACGGCTTTTGTTCTTAAACTCTGCTTTGGGCTTAGTGAAAGGAAAAAAATCAAACCCATTCCACACACTTCTAAGCCATTACAGAGCATAAACTTTCAAATCCTGTAAATCAAGCAGGGACTTCAACACAGGTCAGTCCCATTAGGAATGGGAGCTCTAATTACTAAAAAAAATCCAAGAAAAAAAAAAAACCAGACTTGATAAAGCAGATCTTTTTACACTTATTCACAGAAAAATACTTAAAGTATGGAATGCAGCCTTGATGCAATACATAAATTAGGCTGCTTTCAGGAAAGAATACTGTAAACTTTATTCTTTAATTATGCTTTCTGACGAGGCCAATCTCCACGGAACATTTAAACAGGGATCTGTGGTAGAAAGGCAACATATCATAGGGGTAGCAAATTAATTAGGTTTTTCATTGCTAAACTACTAATTGACAAGGGATAAGAATGGGAAGTGAAATAAAATTAATGATAGCAGTATTGCAAGAGCCACAGAATTCCTCGTCAATTAAGAATAACGTAAATTATATTTGCAATAAAACAAGCTACTACTTTATGCTGTTTACATACCACTGCCTGAACGTTAATCCACAGTAAATGGAAGTGTGCCAAAAACAGCAGTATAAACAAAGATACTTTCAGGCATTCACAAAATTGTAAGTAGGCCCCATAAAAAAAACCCAAGACTAGCTTTAAACTCACGAGACTTTTCATCCAGCTCAATTTAGGGTTTTTTGGGGGTTTTTTTTACGGTGCAATGCCACAGAAGGACCTAGGGACTGAATTTTTAAGTTTTCTCTACTAGAAATACTGCTTGTGAATGAAGTCTAGGATCCCCTGGTCTTCTCTAGAACAAGTATTTTTACATCCAAGTGGGATTGCACTTGAGCCCTTCAGTTAAATTAAGAATCTCAAAAGTATGATCAAATTTGCATCTCCAGTGGCCATTTCATTGGCTTCCATTTTGGCACTTTTACAGAGCTGACCCCACGTATGATTTTCAACTGCCATTAATCCCACTGAGCTTCATCAGCAGTCACACAACTTTTTCAGCACTTACACAACATAACACTGGAAGTCACTTTTGCACTTGGTGGGAGTTTTGCCATTAGCGGTAGTGGTAGGAGGCTCCTGCTCTGCACTCTCCATTTTCACAGCAGCAAAAGAGTCCTTCTTTGCACAGGCAAAATGCAGACATTCAAGTTCAGCAGTCTGCAACCCCACCTCAGGTTCTCCAAAAGGACCTCAGCAAGGCCTGAGTCTTCAGGTCTCCAAAGTCTACAGATCTGTGAGGTGCAAAGCCCCACAACCCCTGCAGACTGACTGACTGACCAACCAACCATCCGACTGACTGACCACACTGTTGCAGAAGGATCCTACTCAGGATCCAGTCCTAGCAGAGCTCCCTTCAGTCTTTTTTAAAATGCAGCCATGTTAAATCTCAACAAAGGTAATAAAGGAGCAATAGGATACAGATTTTCACTCCTCAGACAGTGCACATACACCTGATTCACCTCATGCTCGCTCAGCTCAGCTGATACAAACATCTATAGAAGCCAGGGCAACTTGCTGGCCACCGAGTCCCCTCGCTACCATACCAGCACCTCAACACGAAAGCAATAAAACAAGCCAGTGAATGATAAATATTAACAAAGTAACATGTGGATCACCCACTTTTTCCACATTTACTATATATCATCATCTATGAAAAAAGTAAGATTGAATCTTAACTGTAACTGTGTGGAAGATTGAAGGAGACCAGAGAGAGCTGAGTAGGAAAGTGAATGAAAACATTTGCATTTCATATCCTCTCAACGAGTTTGTCAACAAAATAGAATATGAAGGCCTATATTCCACAGTTCCTAAGAGTCCCCATAAGGAAATCTTCATAAATAGCATTAACATAATTGCAGACTATTAACCAGAAGAAGATTAGAATTATTCTGGCATGGGTGGATAAAGAAGTGCTTCTAATCTTCATAGGATGTAATTCCATCAGGTCATACGCCCTAAAATGTTAATTGGATCGTATGATATCAAAGACAAAACAAGAAACTGTCTTCTCCCCTCTGGTGTCAATGCAGAATTATTTCTTACAGCATATTCTCAATAGTTTTAAATTAATCTAGCAATGGGATTCAGAGCTTCACAACCCTCACTGATAAAAAGAAAAATAACAAAAGTGGGCTTAAATTTCTCTTCACTCACTTTCATCTCCTGATAGTAGTCTTTCAATATCTATGAGGCAGTTACAAGAAGACAGAGCCAAGATTCCTTCCAGACACGCACAGCAGAAGGATGGCAGACAAAGGACATATGTTGAAAGAAGGAAGGTTCAAAGTACATGTAAGGCTGTACAGTCTGCGCCCTTGGAGACAATCGACCTAACTGAGCACCCTGGTCTGACCCTGCATCGAACAGAGTGAGGCAGACTAAAGACCTCCCTACAGTCCTTCCAGCCTGAATTATCTTATGATCTCATTATATTTTGTCACAATCATGAACCACCAGAACTATTAATGTCTACTTTCTTCTTTGTTGCATTTATGAAGTATCCTGCAGGCAGTGACAAGGAAAAAGCTCTGTGTGGATTTGCAAGATTCACGCAGGAGAATCCATCTGGATGGTCCGTTTCACTTGTTCACCAGCCTGGTTTCTAGCTTCCCTACAGATAATTTTGTAGTAAGGCTGACTGTTCATTTCAGTAGTCATCCACAGCTAAAATTTGTCCTTGTCAGGAATAAATAAGACATGTTCAATGTTCCCAACTCTCACAGCATAGTTGGAGCCTGAGCTTCTAAAGGCACTTGAGATTCTTAATCTCCAATTTATTTTCTTTTTTTTTTCCACACAGCATATTTGTAAGACCACAAAGCTCTAACACGTCCCTGAAATAACATATCAGCTCAGATCCCAGAACACATATCCAGCATGCACTGATTTCTGTTTGCATCTTATGATTTGGTGCCTGACTTGTAAATACCTAGGATTAGCAGTAGTGACATTTCCCGTACATTTTCGGCTAGTAGTCCCTCTAGCACAACAGCTGCAGGTAGAAATGTGAAGGAGAACAGACAGAAGGGAAACAAACCCAGGCAATAAGAAGTGTGCATAACTGCAGATGGACAGGAGAGGCACAATTCATATGCAGAAGGTAATATTATAGCAACTTAATTTGGCTTTGAGTTTATGAGGCAATAAACAAACCCTGCAAAAGTCTTCTGAGAAGCATCACCTCTCCCTTGGGCTGAGGTCCTGGCATTTACTCGCCAAAGGACTTTATTGTCTCATAAAGCAAAAGCCAAGTGAAGCACAAGTAAAGTATTTCTTGCTCTGTAAAACTGTAATATCACATACTGTTATTTACTGTATGGTAGCCCCATTATTTTTGTTCTCCTCACAGTGTTAGGTGTTGACATTTGAGGAAAAGAGCATTGCTGTCCCAGTTAAAGTGGAACTGCCTCT
>NW_010399446.1:14537-21984 GCF_000710305.1 Buceros rhinoceros silvestris
AAGGAATTGTCCATTGGAAGATTCTGCCTGCAGCGCAGTTTTGACATTCTGGCCACTCTATTTAGGTACTATGACTTTCAAACTTTGATATCATCAGAAATCAAGCACTTTCAATATGATAATTAATTCAAGAGCATGATTAAGCTATGGAGCTGAAGTGCTCTGAAAATTCTTAAGTCTAAATCACAGTCTCAGACAAAGATAATAAGTTATGAGAATTGTAAGAAATGCAGCGCAGTTTTGACATTCTGGCCACTCTATTTAGGTACTATGACTTTCAAACTTTGATATCATCAGAAATCAAGCACTTTCAATATGATAATTAATTCAAGAGCATGATTAAGCTATGGAGCTGAAGTGCTCTGAAAATTCTTAAGTCTAAATCACAGTCTCAGACAAAGATAATAAGTTATGAGAATTGTAAGAAAAGAATTTAATTGTTTGACTCTAGGGCAGGACATGCTTGGCACACAAGTTTGTATAAAGATTAGTTTTTATTTTTCATATTTTCATTTTTTTATTTTTCATAGGCACCATTGGGTTTGTATTTTTAAGTATTAGTGTGTTAGTACTGTTGTATTAATGAATGCTTTATGTTATTTTCTATAACTGATAACATGGGGAAGATAAAGATCTATCAGCAGAAGCAGGTAAGAAGACCATCTTCTGGCTTTAATAACTCAAATTTTCCCAAGTAAAGAATAAAGAATTGTGATTTTAGTTCCACCTTTCTCTCATTGTGTGCCTGTGTGTATGGCAGGTAAGGAGAGGGATGGATAACTGTTCTGTCCACATACAGCACGTGCATTCATTTCAACCAAACCTCAGATTTTGGAGGCCAGGGAAAGAAAAGACAGAAATGGATGTGAAATTAAAAAAAAATCAGAAACAAAGGAAATAAGAGAAATCCTAGAGAAGGAAGAAAGAGCACAGATGACAAAGTGTGTCAAAAGCACAAACTGTCATTTGGGAAGGCTGTGTTGCAGGCAACAGGCCATCCTGGAGCCAGGCTGGTTTCCCCTATGTGCAGCATCCATGAAAGAAGCCAGTTCTGTTTCAAAACAATTGAACTGAAGCAGTTTGCTGGACCTTTGTTCCCTTAACAACAGCAATTCACTGCTCTCAATTTTGCGGTTTTGGCACTGTGATGAGAAATAAGCTATTCTTTCATTAAAATAACGGATGAAGTACAGTAAGATACTGAGAAACATCTGATTAATTAACTGTACTTCAGAAGTAGTCGCTTTAATTTTTCTTTGGGAAATACATTAAAGAGAACTTCTGCCTTGATCAATATCAGTGAATTCTTGTTGGTACTATTGTAAGTTCACACAAACAGACCATTGTAACACAGACTATATAAATGCATTATTACCGATAGTCTCTGGCCAGAAAAGAGTAACAAAGAAAGGAGAAGAGGAAGGCTGTTATCTCCATTTTATAGGTAGAAAGCCTTCCCTGAGAGAAGAGTTTCCAGTTGTCCAGTTGTGGTGAAGCACGAGTTTTTCATCTCCCCTGGAAGGTTTGCATTAAGCCTTCCAGCTTCCATAGCCATCCTACATACAGAATATTAATTTTAAAACTCAAGTTTAACATCTGGTCCTAACTATACACATTTTTCCATTTGCAATATCCCAGTGCCAGTAGTCTCTTAATAATTTATTCCTTTAGCTCACATCCCATCAACAAATCCTGTGGCATATTAACTGAGAAATCATACAACCTTTTTTCAGTAGGTACATACATAACGCTCTAGGCCTGCTTTCATGTGCAGCCATAGTAAAAAGTACATACCTTGCACTTTATGAACATAGAACAACTGTAAAATAAAAGGGATAAAGTTTTAACCTCATTGATGTCAGTGCCAAAATATCTCACTGATTTCAATACGATCAGGATCTCATCTAGGTTCTCAAATTTTTCCAAGAGAATGTTTGCAGGTAAAGGCTTCCAAGCTGGGTTCCTAGCCCACAGACCCAGGTCTGTGGAGGGGACACACTTCTTATTTCCACATGATAAACTGCTCAAAATTCTTACACTTTCCCTTTGCCTTCTTGCTCTGCAAAAAGAGTGAATTACCTCCTTTTCGTGACAATGTCATTTACTTCCCTGTGCAGCCAATGCCAGTAATTGTCTAAAGGATGCAACCTGTCTCAGTGAAGTACGGATTATATAACTCTCCAGAAATGAGATTTTAGTTCTGCAAGTTTTGAGAGAAATAGATCTTCATCTATTTTTCTCAAATTCTTTTCCAAAACGTCCCCAGGTTATCAGGTTAGCCTTTACTTGTGTCAGCAATGTGCACTGTAAGGAGTCACGGCATTCTGGAGTTTTGCACTTTGGTATTCAGGACTGGAGACACGGAAGGAGACAGAAGGACAGCAGCATTAAAAAGAAAAACATTCCAGGGTCTACCAGGAACTGAAAAAAGCAAGTGAAAATCAATTTTATCTGCAAAGATGGATTTTAAAATCACATTTCATTATGGTAAGTCAAAACAGTTTGAGCAGTTGTAATGGCAAGTAAATGGGGCCACATTAGATTCCTCCTGTTCCTTTCCTTCTCCCAGCCAATTTGCTCACAAAAGTGAGCAAAGTATTAGGCAATTGGCCCTCCCCGTATGAGGCTAGGAAGAGGATTAAGAAATGCAGAGCTCAGAAAGAGATGGTGCAGAGTAACCTACTTCTTGTGGCGGCAAATAGGGAATAATTTATACAGAATAGGATTAAGCTCTCCACAGAAATACAACACTGGAAAGGACCTCCAGAGTTACTGACTCTAGTCTCCCGCTATTGTATAACTTCTACTACTGATTTTACTAATATTCATTTCAAAGCACTTTCCATTTTTTCTCCCCCACACAGTAGGAAAATGTCCCAGAAACTCACTGCTTTGAAGGTCTGAAATATTCTCTCTTTCTGTTGGCACCAACAGTGTCTTTGAGATTAAATAGGTAGAGAGAGAGAAGAGCTGTAACATCTGCGAATGCAGTAATGGATTGTTACCACATTGACCTTCGGCTTTCATTTTCTGGGCAAGCCAAGATTTTGGATCCCCTGCTCGTAAAGCAGTACTCCATTCCTCTGCTACTCTTAAAATCTCTTGTTCTGTTCACACGGCTGGATGTGGGTGGCCAACTCTACAGACGGTACTATGGCAGAATTTCACTCATGCCTCACACAGTTGTGCACATCTACTGCAGCCACCTCAGGAGCTGAAGTTTATCGGAAAAATGCCCTGGCCCTCCAATTAAGATCAGATTATTACAGAAAAGAAAGGATTGTGAGCAGACAGAAAACCCAGCCCTGAGATTTAACTCTTTAAAATAGTCATCTATGGATCACAGACTCACAATACTTCATAGTATCATTATACTTCCTCCAACATCTGTATTATAAAAGATTCAAGTGGTAATTCCCAACATCATTGCACTTTCACTAGAAGTTGGTCATAGAAATTTTCAGCAACATAAATGCATTTAGTAGTGTCCAGACAGACAGACACACACACACACCCCCCTTTTAAATCTGATAATAAGAGCAGCACATAAGACTTAGTGTGGTGGTTATTAACTACCCTTCCTGTGTTGGAAAGAAAGGCAGAGACAAGCAGATGCCCTGATAAGGATCTAAGCCATCCTTCTACCTTCGTACGGTACTTGTGCCCCTAAGTTTGCACAAAAGCCAGGCTCTGAACCCCTGTGGAGAAGGCGCCTGTGAGTCTGAGTTCTGTTGAAAACTCATTTTCCCCTTGTTTCCCGATATTGACTACAATACACATTCGATCGACTATAAAGAATGGGAGTCTTGTCAAAGAGACAGTAGAACAAGGAATCAGGAACAACAAGGGAAAAGAAAGAGAAAAGAAGGAGTTTATTGTGTCTCTTCTCGGAGAACAAGCTAAGGCAGAAAGGAATCTCGCTCTCGTTCTAAGACGTTAGAACAGAGGCTTTGAAATACTGAAGCTGGGATGCCAGCTAAAGAGTATTGGTAAGAATCTGCATTTCTGTAAGCGAGAGATTCTTCTATTAGCTAGTGGAGATCATGCCATTGTGAATACGTCCCTCCCTAGGCTGTCAGTAAACAGTTCTCAATTTGCCTTGATAAAGAGAAGGTATTCAGATTTCTATCTGAGCTGGTTTACTTGGGAAACCTGTTTTTCCCTCGTTGTAAGTTGTCAGTTATGTGTAAGGTATTGTTCTATGTAAGAATTCCTAACCAGACATCACTTGAACCTGTTTAAAGGAACCTAATAAAACCTGTTTTGTTTATTTATAATTGCTTGTGGGCATTTTCGTAACACTTAGGTCATATCATAAAAATGCTTTTGTCTGAAAACACTGTCAGAGGAGTCCAGCATTTTCATCTAGTTTGAAATGGGACACATTTCAAACAAAATGGGAGACAGTCTCTCAACAAGTAACCTGTATCAAGTCTGTAAGTAACCAGTCCTCTGCTAGATTATGCACAAAAACCCATTTCAACATGATAGTTTTAATCAATAACAACAACAAAAAATAATTTGTAGTTTTGATAATGGTGCATAGATACTTGGGACACACTAGAAGAGCAGAGCAGTTTTTAATGGCAAAGTACTCTTGAAAGATTTATTCACGTCGCCATAGCAGACTCGGGATATAAGCAAGGTTGATGAGCAGAGATTACATCTTCTTTGTACAAGCTGATAAGGCAGAAATGAATAAAGCATCAGGCACATAAACATTGGTCTGAAAACACAATTGAAAAAGTATATAAAGTCTGCATGAAGTTTACAAGCAGCAAAATTCTATAAAGGCAATCAGGCTAACAACCTTGGTAGCACCTCTTCAAAAGTACAAGTAACAATCAAAAAGGAAATTCCAAAACAGCATCTCAGTTTGTTATGCAATTCCCTGTAAAGGTCCTCCTCAACAGATCTGGTTACTGGGGAATTCAAGATGAAGTGTAGGGACCTGCCAGGCAGCCAAGTTTCTTTCATTACTGGGACAAGGGGAAAAAGAACAGAAAATAAATTTAATTAACTTTTCTTTTTTTATATCTCAAGACCAATAGGGAAAGGCTCTGGGCTTGGCTGCGATTGTACTGAAGCTGCAAGAGGCAAAGTACAACGTTTTTTGCCTTTCCCATTCGTGCCTGCTGCATGAACTCTGCAGCAGAAAAAACTCATTTTCTCAGCAATTGATCCAAACAAATAGGAACTCAGAAAACACACTAGAGCATGCAATATAATAATGCATCACACTCAGAGAGTCACTTTTCTGAATGCAGCCATGCTTTCCTGTTTCCTATTTCTCTGTCTTGAAATAACAAAATTTCTGATCAACACAGGTTATCAAATGTTCTTATTGACACAAATTGTAAGCAAGCAGCCCTCTTCATCTCTGCCAGTCAACAGCATTACACCAAGTTAGAAGAAAGCCTTCTCACAAATGAACCTGAATTGGCTGCCAGGAAAAACAGCAGGAAGAAAGAATATCAAAATATATCATTTTCCTGTCAGAATTCTTGCAAAGTGGTCCAGCTTTCCCCAGCTAATGTGTTGCAAGTTACTCATTTGACAAGGGATTGCACAGAAAGTGCGCGGCTTTGCCTCCTCCACTGTGGTGAGAAGACAGACAAGATCGCAAACTGCCAAGACACCTTCAAACCAAAACACTTTTGCAAAGAAAGGGAATTCTAAAGTTCAAATTATTAGTGTTTTTTTATGACAGTGTACAAAAGCTCTCACTGTGCTTAGAATCCTTCTGCACTGGGTGTTGTATGAAGATGGTGAGAGACATCGCCTTGAGGAAGGGCTGATGAAGAGCTGTTCAAAGTTCACCCAGCAAGATTACTCCCTACTGCTACTACAGGTCTGGGTCCAGATCTGACTCCATATCTAGCTCACCAGCCACTAGAATGACCTGTCCCTCACAAGCTTTACAATTTTTTACAAGTCTTTAGAAGTTACCATTATGTTTTGTAGATCTCTGCTTACTCAGACACTTAAATGCCTCCATATTAAGGCAACTATTTAGGCACTTCAACAGCCTGCAGAGGGAGAAGGGATCTTCCAGGAGACAGTTCATATCTTAGATGAACCGAATCATATCAGACTGATACCAATCCCTAAAGAGCTTTTCCCACCACCAGAAGACAAGTTTTACCATCTTCCGCTAAGAATTCAGATTCAAGTGATAGTTTATATTTCTGCCGTGTTAACACCAAGTAATCATAGGACAAGACACGCAGCTTAACCGTATATCCTCTGTTATCAGAAAATTACTCACACCCCCCAGTAAATACCCCGATGAATGCAAAAATACATCTTACATATAGTTATAGGTACATAGAAAGAGAGATACGAGATTTTACGTATTTAAACATTTATGAAATTTTTGGCTATACTTTTCTCCTTTGCTAAACCTCAGTGGTGTTTGCCTTTGCAAACTGCAACCTCTAAAAGAAAAATACTACAAATTAAATCCTAATCGCATAGATCTGCTATGGACACATTGAGTAAGATCCCGATTCCTTTATTCCTGTACATTTCTTTATGTTCAGAACAATCATTATTACTTGGATTGGGTCCACAGACCCTCTTTCTCACCTTTCACTCTACAAACTTTGGGACTTCATTGTGAGACCTGTCATTTTTTCAGCCCTTTGGTACTATGTCATCAAAAATAAACAGCTACCTTAATGTGCTGGCATCAAAAGTGTATCCTTCTTTGATACTGTACCATAGACATAACACAATAATGTCACAAACTGCCCTATGAGAGAAGAAAACAAAGCAAAATAGAAAATGGCTGAAGTGATGGATGGAATTTGGACCATAGTGTGTATGAGTGATAGGAATGATGATTTTACTATTGTATAAATATTTTAATATGGACAATCAATTAATAATTTCCAATATTTTCTTGGAGAGCTGATAAAAATTACTAAGTTTCAGGCTCATTTCAACAATGGTTAAATGAAGGTGGAAACCTACAGCACGAACAATTCTACTGGCATAGTCACCTAGGATCTAAGAATATAACTCAAGTAATTTTCTCTTATCTTCCAGAGAGCACTGTGAAAGGTATTTCAATTTATTGTGGATAACAATCTATCAAAATAAACCTGCCCTGAATACAAACAAGGCCACATGAAAATAAAAACACAAATTTTAATTAACCCTGTGATGGTTCGCAGATCCTGAAGCATTCAGTCTGAAAACAAAGATCTTCCAAAGATTATTTTCAAGTAATGCACTTTTATAATATGAAGTTTCAAATCTAATTTAAAAAAAAACACCACAGGACATTTGCAGATTAGGAAAGCATAGAGAAGAAGTTCTTCATGTACTGTAGAGAGCTACAAACTCCTGGCTCAGTAATACCAGCTCAAACCAGGAACCTCATGCCAGTCCCTCAAGTCATCACACAAGGTACTTGTCGCGGTTTGAAAAGGGGTCTGTTCCC
>NW_010399447.1:0-668 GCF_000710305.1 Buceros rhinoceros silvestris
TCGAGGTATATCGGTCCTTCGACCCTTAACACCCAGCAAACATATATATATATATTTCATAAATAATTTATACCATAGCTTAAAATAAGTAAAACTAATGCAAGGGAGTAGCAAGGAAGCCCTGGTGAGCAGGTGAAGGTAATTATGTACAGAATTACACTTTCTAATGGCTGCCTGGTTTAGTTTGATTTAAGCTGGCTGTGGAGCTATCAGAAAATACCAAATTCAGGTTCTTTTAGCGAGTATATTTCACACAACCTTCCAAAACGTGATGAAATAGGTCATACAGAAATCGTAGACTTGTACTGAAAAAATCCTTCTGTTTTAGAGAGTTCAGTACTAACGCTGTTTTTCTGATCTGAGAGTCTGAGATGACTCGAGGCTATATCCAGCATAAACAACGGAGTGAATTGTACCCAGAAATAAAACTGTAACTGCTGCAGGGCAGCCAGCAAGCATTAAATATGTTCTTCACAATGACTCAGCTAACTCTAAATATGAATTACTACAGTCAGCACTAGATTAAGTTGCCCTTGCCAGGAGTGTGTCTGACATAGTAAGATAACCTGTTAGGGCTGTATGCATGTGGGTCCGTGCGTTCAGCTCAACCTCAGAGAAGGATGATCAAACTATACACAGCAATAAGACAGGGAGAGTGAGAGAGGGAA
>NW_010399447.1:821-6512 GCF_000710305.1 Buceros rhinoceros silvestris
GTGCCGTTCTGAGGTCTAAATATGTCTTGCAGAAGTCTGTAACAGTTAGAAGTATTGACAGAGGTCAGTTAAATTTACTTAGTAGAAAACACATCACCAAAAGAGTTGTGGAGACTTTGCTCATCATTATCATTTCTGTCCTGTAGGCGTTGAATAGAAGTCCGTTTTCTGGAAATTCCAGCCCTCTCTTAGAGGGAAATAGCTAGAGTGAAATAGCTCTTCTTTTTATGCGCTTTTAGCCAGGACACCAACATTCAAAGTCAATATTGATGACACTGCAAACTTAAATGTTGCTTCATTCTCGTTTTACTGTAAAAATCAAACTAAACCAACCAACTAAACCAAAACAAACTGAAAAAAACAGAATAGGTGAGAGGGAGGAAAACTGCAAAATGATACGTTAATGGAGGTCTTAGGTAGGAAGAATAAAATACGAGTCTTTGTCATTCTCAAAACTCAAAGGAGAAAATCTACCAAAGGATCATCCTTGCCAATTCTATAGAGAAATCAACCAAAACCAGAAATGGTTTTAGCAATGTGAACAAATTAAAGCATTTTTATGAACTTTGTATTTATCCAATGTTACTAGAAATTTCCCAGATTGTTTGGAAACTGAATGGTCTATTAAATAAAGATGTCTATAAAGTCTAAAAGAATATGAAATTGCTTAAACAAGACCTCACTGGACAAGGCCGTTTCGACGGGAATTGGTGGAACAGTTAGTTTCATGAGATAATTTTCTGCCTTTTTGGCCTTGTCATCACTTGATTAGAGGTGTTTAAAATCTATGCTTCTGAGGAGCCACACTTATCAATAACGGAGTTAGGCTTTCATCAGTTGTTGGGTATACTCCTCGACTAGTTAGGTGTAGCTGAGAAAATCTAAATGTGATATGAGCATCAACACAGAGTCTTTAGAGTTCAGTTCCACTACTGTTGCTCAATGGCTACTTGAAAACAGATGCAGGAGTTCATTAATTTCTTCTCAGTATCTATCTACCAGTAAAAATGCCCACCTTCATGGGAAATTTTCTAAACAAGATCTTTTGTTACTGCTTATCAGTTTGCCAAAGAGATGGATAAATCTGCCTTAGCAATATCAGTCCATGTTAGATTAAAATCATGGCCATATTAATAGTCATCTCACCTTTCTCCCTCTCTTTTCTGCATATGTATTTGTGTATGTGTATTACATCCCCCAAAACACACACACAAACTTATACATTTATGTGTTACATACACTAATACTCATGTAACAGGTATAAGTATATGTACATTATTAAATTGAAAAATATCTGTTTATCTATACATTATCTACATAACAGATATACACAAACAAAAGAGATTTATAATAGTAAATCACCAATGGACTTAACTCAGTAAGTTCTCATGGGTTAAAGTTTACTAAAACCTTTTTACTACTTTTTCCATAGAAAATCAACTTTCAATAGAGTTTTTAATCAAAAAGTTCTTTCCAGATACTAGACAGATGAGTTGCTTAATAATTCAGTGGACCCATAATAAATAGGTTAAAATCCCACACTGTGGTAAAGTTTCATTAATTTGTTTCTGCTTATATTGAGCTCAGGTACCTGAAGTTCTTGTAACTTAATGGCACACTGACAGGGAAGGGACTGTGCAGGAAGGAAAGGAAATTGCTTAATTATTTTTAGGAAGTGTCATCATTCCCACTGGAGCTGAAGCACATTACAGTTGTACTCAAATGCACGTAACAATGTAACTCATTTCTAAGAGCATTAATAACCTGGAAGTATCAATAAGCCTCATAGTTACAGGTTAAAATGCATTGCACTTCTTATCACCAAGTGAAAATAGCATCAGCTTGCAGCCGATATACTATTTCTTTGATGATTCATGCCTATTACATTGTGCATACTGTGTTACATACAGTTACAACACAATATAACTCTTCAAACTGGATATGGCTCACATTTGAAATACTGACTAGGGAGATAATATGGGGTGACGTGGATGGAATGAAGGATTCTGATTCTGTTTGATTTTGGACTGCTTTTTGGCTATAAGTCAAATCCTAAAGATAAAATTACATTTGCTTATCATCACTGGCTTGGAAGTTTAAAGGAAATTTATACCATATAAACTATTCATTTAATGCTAAAGGAAATATTAATTCTATTTTGCATTTCTCAATTCAGCTGAAAATTGGTGGTATTAATGATGTTGACAGACAGGGGCCAGAAACTCGAATCTGTAAAGCATTCTCATACTGTAGTCATTCTCTCCCTTGAGGTTTTCTTTAGGAATCTTTTATGGGAGCTGACAAAGCACCAGATGTCTGAGGCATTCAAATACCGTACTGAGACGAGCCATACAGTGCCCTCATAAACATATTGGATTTTAAAGCCTTGTATCAATATCTCTTATCGCTCCTTATCTTAACTCCACCACATTCTATTACACTGTTCTGAAGCAGTAGAATCTAACTTTGATATCTGTATGTCTACAACTGTGATCAAATTGTTGTCTTGAGTGATCAAATTGACATACAGAAAGGAAGAAAAGCTCAAAACAAAGAAAAACCAAGCAAGTTTGAAAGCTGTAATCAAACTTAAATATCCCGTCTCCAGAAATTTTTTGCTTGAAGTTACCTCAGATATTAACTACATTATAAGTTGAATTAAAATTTAATCCATATTACATTGATTTTGTTTTGTTTCTATATATTATTTCTGTGTATATAGTTATTGAAGAAATTGTTTATAAATCCTTATTGTCTTTAAAACTTGGGGAGGAAGCAGAACATGATCAGCATGCCACATGATTACATTTGACTGTGTCTCAGAGCATGAGTAGAATTTTCTTAGAGTCTAAATATTAAAAATTGTTAGTTTTTTTTTCTCTCTTCTTGTTTACTTTCCAGTAAATTGAAGTTTGATGTATAGTTTCTGACACTGGACTTCTATGCTATCTGTTCCATAGTCTATAACCATGCTTCAGGCAGATTGACTGTCCCTAGCAGGATTTTTAAGTACGAGACTTTTTTTCTTAAATATATTTCATACTTTTTTTTTTTTTGAGAAGGAAGCTAAAGCTAGTAGTGTTGACAGTAAATCCAGAGCACTCAGAAAAAATTGTAAAACATGCAATCGTGGCTAAGAATGCATCTTTTACACGCAAACATGAAGAAATAAACATGGCCAAGCTGTACAAATAGACTTACTAAGACAGCATCAGAATCAGAACTATTAAATGTCAACTTTGAGAATTCAGGGAGTAGATTGGGTCATTCATAGAATTAGTTTTTACAAGTGTCTTAAGTTAGTACTAGATATGAGATCAGAGAAATACTTCAATAAATCCTTTAGCCCCTTGAGGAAAATTGCAGGCAGCAAAAGTTCATAAGCAAGAAATCATATTAAATTAACATGCTATCAAAGAAAATTCAACAATTTGCTACAGAAAGTAGGGTTAAAGGAGTGGATATTACAGGCACTGCTTCCCCTCACTTCTGGTACAATGCTCTCCATCAGGCATGCTTTGCAGTTTGCATAGGAATTACTATGAAATTGTAATAAACTACTCTGTAGGCAACAAGTTCTGTGCTGTAAGAGTTACTGTGACTCCCTTTGGCTTTATTTTTCTATCCCATATTAAATCTGCCTACCTATTTAGACACTTTTACAGTGCTAACACATGTGAGGGGTAAATACATCTAAAGGTAGTAAAGATGTGATTAATGGACAGATCTATGTAAGAATATTTTAATCATGTTTCCTCGTACTTAACTATAAATGAGTCAAGTCATGGAGCAAGTTCATGGGAGTTATTAAGCAGATCATTTGATTTTTCCTTTAAGTGTGCAAACACAGGATTTCATCTGCTGCAGAATGCTGTGATAAAATCTTTGTACATTGCTTGAGGTCCTGGAGGCTATGTGAGTAACAGCATGAGAATAGAAAGCACTTACACTTAAGGTATGTCTGATTAACCAGTGAAGGTAGAAAGAAGAATATTTATGTTTGCTTAGTACAGTGCCATTCTTTCAGCTTTCATGACCAAAATGACATAATCCATGTGAATAAAGGGAAGTTCTTTGGCATATCTTCTTGTATCTATAAGGATAAAAGTGCAGGTTAAGAAGTAAGAATGATTATCAGAACTCAGAAAACAAAGCTTGATCTGATGGTATGATATGTAAAGCATAGGAGAAGAGCATAGCGCAGTATAGACACTGAAATAAAGAATAAAAAAATTTAAGTTATGGCCCCACTTAGGAAAGCGCAGGTCATTCTTTTCCAAATGGCCCTGGTAGGGTGCTCCAACAGAAAAGAGATACTTGCATTTTCAGTATAATTACAGAATTGGAAGAATTTGCTGCATCCAACTACTCCAAGATTTTCTGTCTATTCTAACCTTAGACTATAGGGAAGACCCCAATATGTCCTACTGTGATCGGGGTGTAAATATAACAAAATTGACCTTTAATTGTGTTAAATGTAAAGTGTGAAAGAGCCTAGTGTGTAACATGGAGAAAGACTAATTTGGAAATTTCCATGGCTACAGGAAAAGACCAGGCTCAGAGCAAACTACAAACTCTGCAGAAGAATACAGAGTGATATGCTGCAAAATGCCAAATACCATATTGGGCTTGTACAGTATAATGAGAGGAATTAGGTCAGGAGAAGGGGGGCAGGTAATTAATTTTTTATCTCAGTGTAGAATTGGTGAGAATGTATTTGAGTGCTTTACAGTGTTTTGGGCTCCATAATACAAAAAAAGATTTTGCTGAACTGGAAAGAATCCAAAAAAAAGGATAACAGAAATGATAAAAAAGTTTATTAAGAGAAGGGAATTTGCAAAGCCTGGGGAAAGTAGGACTAAGGCACAACATGAAAGCTAATTCTAAATACCTGCAGTGGATTAACAAAAAAAAGTAACTGGGGGTGGAGAAGGGAAAGAAAACATATTTCGGCAATCAGTTCAGGTACAAGAAAAATAATTACCTCAAATTAACTTTGCCAAAAGAAAAAAAAAAAGGTGTCTGTGTGCAGCTTGCAGTCAGTCTCAGACAAGTCAGTTCATTGGCTTTCCAAGCAGGGAAATCAGAGGTACATATAATATAAAAAACCCAGATATTTGTCAACAGTAAGGAAGTATTTATCAGTGCGAGTAAAGATGTACTTTTCTTCTGTTTCTGGAACTCTGACTATGGGCCAAAGATATCTGTTGCTTTTTCTTTCTTTTTTTCTTTTTTTTTTTTCTTATAAGAAAGACCCAACTGTTTGTTAACACTGAAATGTTGATAAAACCTTTACTGAAAAACTAAGATTTTCAAATATATACTCAATATCTGAGCATACAAATAAAATATGAATAAAAGTGTATGGAACTATGTAACTAATTTGTTCACACATATTTGACCAGGAAGGCAAAGTGTTAATTATGACTTGCGTTGATCCTAAGTGTTCTTAAATTTTCTGAATATTATTTCAGTATCAAACTAGTCAATATATAACTACTGAGTCTCCTTTTGTACTATTAAGGGAAGGGAAGGGAAGGGAAGGGAAGGGAAGGGAAGGGAAGGGAAGGGAAGGGAAGGGAAGGAGCTAAATTCAGATAGAAAGATAACCAGGTCTGTACATTTAGGCTTGTGCATACTTTCTGAGTTATCATATACCATGTATATTATATACATATGAGCAAGGACCTG
>NW_010399447.1:6747-6988 GCF_000710305.1 Buceros rhinoceros silvestris
ACGAGTGAATTTTTAGCTGGGTCCTGAATACAGACTGCATGTGCCTAAGTGCAAAATTGCGAGAAAATGTGTGTTTTGTTTGATTTCATTTGTTTGTTTGTTTGTTTCTATTTTTTGTTATTGTTTGTGTTTCTCCTCCCCTTACATTTAAATTATAATCACACTCTGTACATTTAGGCTTGTGCATACTTTCTGAGTTATCATATACCATGTATATTATATACATATGAGCAAGGACCTG
>NW_010399447.1:7146-9025 GCF_000710305.1 Buceros rhinoceros silvestris
AAGAAAACTAGGAAACAGTGGTACGAGTGAATTTTTAGCTGGGTCCTGAATACAGACTGCATGTGCCTAAGTGCAAAATTGCGAGAAAATGTGTGTTTTGTTTGATTTCATTTGTTTGTTTGTTTGTTTCTATTTTTTGTTATTGTTTGTGTTTCTCCTCCCCTTACATTTAAATTATAATCACACTCTCTGAAGTGGAAATGCATGAGATGACTGCTCAAAAAATGCCAAGGCAAGCTGAGTCTTAACGAAGCTCTAAGACTCTCTAAAATTCCCTACTCTTTGTGTTAACAAGAGTCTAAAACCAGAAAACCAGGTTATTAGCTGCACTTGATATCTTACATATTAACAAATTAGCCCAAAAGAGAATGTTTTTCCTATACTAGTGAAAGGTCAATATTAAAGATCAGAAATAAAAGAAATTTTGTTCAGGGTTTTTACTCATTTGCCCATTTTTATTTTGCATTTATTTTAATGTGAATTTAATTTTTTTTTTCCATTTATCAGTAAGAGCTGTGATGCATTGTCACCTCAAGGTTGAACATCTGAAAACACAATAAATAACTTTTATTTTGTTGGAAAAACATACAAACTGAAACACAAAAATGCATAATGAAAAGATACTGATCCATATGGTATCAGAAAGTGCATATTGCTCTCCCATGAGTAAGAATACTTTAGAAGCTGTCTCCCAATCTCCTAAGCAGTGAAAGAATTTTAGCTGTGTGATTTCTCTGGACATTTTCTGTAGCTTAATTCCTAGATACTACTTCAAAATTTTGAGGGTTAATTATCAATTTCAGTCTTCTGCTTTACATGTATAATTATATACAGCAGCTATATGAATACATTGCAGATCTGACAAATGGTGAGAAGAGTACAGTTTTAGTTGCTGGAAATATGCTGTTGGCACTGAGCAGATAATATTTATAACAATAAAATGAAATATACATTCCAGTTTTAAATTTAGCCATGTTTATTAAGGATGAAAGTATTTATGTGAAATTCTCTGAAAAGGATGAAAGAACTCCCTGTTCTGGAGTGTAGATTTATATTTCACATCACGTCACTTCCATCTAATTGTTAAACTGGGTCAGAGAATTCTGATCCATTATGTTAACTCTTTATTTAGAATTTGGAGCCTTCCTGAGTCACATATCTAACCTCAGTTCAGGAACGAATGTACCAATTAATTTGACTAGTTCCAATTAAATGAAAATAATTTTACACTAAGATTATTTGTGGTTGCTATGGACTTTTCCTGGACCTTGTTTTATTTGCCTCTCCTTAATGAAAGGGAAAAAATTGAAATCTTGTACCTTGCTAAAATCTATTTTTGAGGAAGATCAATCAAACGTAATTTCTTAGGTTTCCTAGCACTTACAGAAAATCGTCAATGTGAAATGAGTCCAGCGGCTTTAAGCCAACAAACACATCAGGATGAACCTTTTGTGTGCTAGTATAAGACTGCCACAGCACAGATACAAATCTCTGTTCAACTAGAAAAGCCCACAGAATTGCATGCTCTGTGCTGCAGTTGTTCTGCTACTTTCATTTATCATTTCAAGCTGTGTTATTTTGATGGCTTTTCAGTTGCAGGACTACCAGTGCTGATGCAGAGATAATGAAATGCTGAAAGCATCAAACAACAGGGATGTCTGTAACTGGTAATGGGCATCCTTCCTCAGTTTATTAACTCCAGCTGTGCTGTTTGACAGTTTTTGTGATGAGGTACAGCACAATGTGAAAATACTGAACAGAGAATGAAGAAGCTAGTGTCAAGAAGTAAACTGACTCAAACACAATTCTTACAAGTAGACTTGGAGAATGTGGAAATTGTCATAATCTTTTCAAAACTATCATCTCCATCTTCAGCAGG
>NW_010399447.1:9095-27587 GCF_000710305.1 Buceros rhinoceros silvestris
AGCAGGACATGAAGTGACCGGTATAGAGACCTTCAGTGCAAGTCTCAGATTATGGAACTTCCATCATAGTGCAGCTATTTTCTGATAGGAAATGTGTCGCAAACACCTTGCAAATAGTTAGTAAAGAAGGTGTGTGAGAATATGTCTTAGTTAATAGTGAGATCAGGTGGAACTTTAGATACATAAAGGATAGTACTGCTTCTGAGAGACTCAAACCAAAATACTTGGGATCCATTGTTATAATTAAAACTTTGTCCGGAATAACACGTGGAGGTTATCATACAGAGCACTGAGAAGGACTGCTGAGGAGAAAATAGACATTACCTAATATTGCAGATATTCTTGCTTCTTGTTGGTGGTTATCCTTCTTTTTTAGGGTTTTTAAAAGTCTGAAGGTGAATATTCTAGGAAGCTCTGGAAAACCTGACAAAGATTTTTAATACAATAAGAGTATTGCAGTGTGTTCTCAAAAATATGTGTTGACTTAAACATGCCACAAAGTCCTGTATGAGCTGTTGTGAACAGGCCCCACAAGTATCTGCAGGTGTGGATGGAGAAGTACTTTTCAGAATACAGCAAACCAGCAAGAGTGAAAGTATCTGCTGAGAGGTATTGCTTGAATGTCTCATCAGAATGGATAAGCTCTTCAAGAACTCTTAAATTCAGAACACTAAGTGTTTGTCCAAGGCCACCAGCACAAACTAGCACCAACAACATTTTGTATATCTGAGGTCACATCCAACCCTACAGGTTTATATATACAACTGAAACAAAACACCTTTAAGGGGCTTTATCACCACCTACCTAGGAGTCATTAGCAAATCAGTGTGACCCTCCCCTTTGTGGTAAAGAGCTGAGTTTCACCTTCCAGCTGTTGTGGCAGCTGCATATGTATGAGTTTTTGTTAGGAAATAATTGAATGAACAATGACAGTATTTCTCTGCTGTTAATAAAAAAAGCATAATTAATAAATAAGTGTTCTAATAAATTGGTTGTGATCTGTGTCTTTCCTGAGTCTCTCCTACCACAAAGATTTACAGCATTCATGCTCTGTGGTAGGCAGCCAGTGCCAGTAGCTGAAGCCTCTCACGAGTTCCAATGGGTGCAGCTAAAGCGCACAGCACCCTTCAGGAAGTGTTACCCTCTCCCAAGGCTGGTATTTATATCTAGTGCAAAGTCTCCAATCAACTCACAAAAATCTCCTCTCACTAAGGGTGCCATCTACCTGCTGCCTTCGTGGGAATTTGGTGGTGTTGATGAGGAGGGCAGGGGTGGAAAAGAAAGCCAAATTACTTTAAATGAATTAAGGAATTGTATCTTTTCCTAAAAAAAAAAAATTAAAAAAAAAATTTAAAATTTGATCATTTATATACACTGTTACAACAACATCAAATGGGGTAAGATTACAATATTGCTGCTGTTACATCTCTTACCTGAAGGTGCTTTGATGCTAAGGTCAATGTAATTGATAGGCTGGGATCTGCAGCTGTCACAGCAGAAGGCTGCTGTCACTCATTCCTTGGGTTTTTCTGTCACCAGCTCTCCCTACCAGCACCTTTGTGGACTCACATTTCGTTTTCAAACAAGAGGCTTGAAACTTTTTGCTGTTACTGCAGCTTGTCATAAAACAGGGAGGTGCCTAGCAGCCTGGTCATAAACCTAAGCAATGGGTACAGGTGAAGGTTACAAGAGAGGAAATCCTGTTCTGCAAAGCATTCAAAAGACATTGTCAAATCTGCTCGCAAGGTGGTAAAATAGCACAGATTTGTAAAAGATGCAGTTTTGCTATTCCATAGCTGAAATCGCTGTTCAAAATAGGGTCTATTGGCTGTTTTTAGGTGGCTTTCAATTACAGGTTAATTAGTGCCTCCAAAAGTGGTATGTGTGTGTGTGTACACATAAACTATTGGCATGTCTATATAACCAAATGATAAGACAAGTGTGTGGGGGGTATTGGATCTAGATAGAGAGGATGACAGAAGCATCAGTGTATGCTTTCATCTCTTTGGAAAGGACTGAGAATGAGTGTGGCAGCATGCCAACTGCAAGACCCCAGGACACAGCAGCCCTGCCTACTCTTGGATGGTGACTGCTGCTGAATTGAATACGCTAGCTGCCAGGCTCACTCTAGTTCAACCTGCGGACTATGTTTTTTTGGAAATGTCATACAGGGCCAGTATGTTAGCAAGTCATGTCTTTTATTCTTCTGGAAAGCTGGTATTCTGCTGTTGAAGAAGGAAAAAAAAAAGGGGGGTGGGGGGAAATAATTTTTTTCCCTGACATTAAACAAGATCTTAAATTACAGTTGATTAGCCTTTTACATATTCCTTAATTGGCTGGAAGGCTTGCGGGAGCCATGAGCAAAAGTGTTGGTGAGCTGGACTTATGCCTGCTGCCAAATGGCAGTTCTGCTTTGCTAGAGGTATTCTACTGGATAATCTTCATACTCCTTTCTAATACTGAGACTGACATTTGGGAAAAGTATTATTAAAAAAAAAATATGCAAAAATCTCTGCACAAGAGTGGGTGTCAGCATCCAGCATAGCTCCCACTAGGAAGCACAAAATATAAAATGTTATCATCAGTGAATGTGACTGCAAAAATAAACTGAGACAGACAAAAGAAAGAGACAAGATGTTGCAATGGTAACACCTGGGAGTAAACTGCCTGTAAGTGCCCCAACAAATGCTATAACTATGTGACAAGGAAAATCATAAATGTGATCACAATCTTTCGCTTGTGTTCCTTCCTCATAGATTGCCTTTATGACATATTCTAAATTTCAGTGGAAGTAAGACTAACAAAAGACTGGGCTTCAGTCACGTTTTAAGAGAACCGGAATACTAACAATGGGTGCAAAACAAATGCTTGGAAAATCATCCAGCACCAAAATACAATGGTGCGTATAATTTAGTTCAACATTGGCATGTGTTTAAACACACCAGTTGCTTGTATCACAAAAGCCCAGTGTCTAAAAGCTAGTAATTTTTCTCTGTTATTCTTTTTCTCAGGCATTTCTATGAGCGTTTACCACACGTGTCAACGTTTAGGCCTTATTTAGGGCTAAACTGTGGCAGTTGCTCTATCACCTGATAGACCCTCAATGGCCGAGAAGGAAGATCAGGGAACGGAGAGGAGACCCATGGGTTGAAATGAAAACAGGTTCAATGAAACAGCCAAACTAATAGCAAATGACAGTATAAACTATACAAAGTTATATGCAGCCCAGCAAGTGTACAGCGATCACAATAAACAGGAAAGCAGTCCACAGGAGCAGGAAGCCCCTCCTTTACACCTCCCCCTTTATAACAAGCATGACATTCATGCTATGGGATACACCTATTAGCCAGCTTGGGTCAGCTGCCCTGGCTAACTCAAAACTGCTAATGTCCTACAGACCATGGCAGGCCTGTGATTTTGTCCCAGTAAAACCAGGACATGTACATATGCATGGGGCATTTTTTTTCTAGAAGGTTTTAGTTCTCTCCTATGTTTTGTCTGATATCAGTTTAATCTTTTTGATCTACATTATTACAATACATGGCAAAAGATATAACAATACAGTGACTATTTTGAAGCTGCCCACTTTGAACATAGAAAAACTAAATGCCTGAGTTTGATGGAGAAGAGAAGAAAAGCTTTACAGAAATGAAATGAAAAACTTCTTAACTACCCACACAATGGCTTACTCAAGCCAGTGATATCATGTTTCTTTCTTTCATCACCTCTAAATGCCTGCACAAAGAGAAAAAAGAAATCTAAAAATTATACTACATGGTCCTGCTCCACTTGCAAAACACAAGTCTTGATTCAAAGCCTGGCAGACCTGTTAAGGAATCTTTTGTTATTTAAGACATTCATACATCATGCAGCATATCACCTTATTCTTCTTCAATCACTTTCTCCACTCAAAGCTAGCATTTTGACTATGAAAAATGTATATGTTTTGCTTTGTCTTGGATTCTCACTTTTAAATGGTAAAGAGTGGCAAATAGTCTTTTAACCTTGTAAATCCACCAAAGCAAAATGCATTGTGCTTGTCCTCGAGAAGTCAATATATAAAACTGAGTTCACTATAGCAGTAATTACAACACCCCAACTTTCAATGTTCTTCTTAGCATTATATAAATCATAGCAAAAGATTACAGTGAATAACTTTGACTTTCAGCATTGTAGAGACGTTAGGTATGTCAGGAGCACTCAGCAAAACACCTTGCCACTAATTAGAACTTATCCTTAATAAGAAAACAAGCAAATTTTTGCCTTTCTTCTAAGCAGGAAAAATTTGAAAAGAATGTTAGACTTTATTTTCAGCGTTTCTCTTCTGATTATCAACTAAATGCATCTTACTTCCTCAGGACGGAAATGAAGAAATAATTCACAAAGACTATTTGGCTTAAGAGTCCTGGAATTCAGGAAACTAATCCAGTTTACACCAGCTATGTCCTCATCCTATACATATGAGGATATAAATGCAAAATCCTTTAAGAGATGTAGGATTTTTGGCATATTTTTTTCTGAAAGAAACATGCTATGCTGCTAAGTAAAATATTTTTCATGATTCCTTCTATTTATGTTGACCCAGTTCTAGGTATTTAAGGTGTTTGGTCTAAGCTCTTCAATTCCAGCTTTGCAAAAAGATAGCAAAGAAAATCAAGACTTTTCTCCTGTATTAAAAGGTTGAAGTTATTTTTTAAATAATAGTTTCACTTTTTTTTTTCTTCTAATCAGTTGTTCTGTTTGTTAGTGAATGTTCAAATGAGAAGGGGAAAAATCTGATAAGCAGCAGTCATGAAAATACCGCCAAAGGAAGCTGAAATATATGCTGTTTTCTCTTCAGGGAAAACAGGCATTTGCATTTCCCTTATGATAATGTAGACAGTGGTTAGGCCTGTCTTACATCCTTTTGTAATCAAAGGAAATTGAAACTGTGGTAATTACCTGTATCTGTTGCCTAAAAATAATATTAATAGTTATGATCTAATTTAAACGAGTCTTACTGACTGAACTGCAGTTATAACATACTTGTGTGTAAGGATGGATTATGAGTATTTTATATTTGCTTCAATTGTAGCTAGGTGCTTGCTGGATTAATAAATTAATGAATTTATTTAATGACTTGAAGATTAATAGTTGAGGTTGATGTAGGCTTTCTGTTTCAAAGTCATAACCATTTTACAAATGCTAAGTATCTTCTGAAGTGTACTTTTCATGAAATCAGCTACTCTGTGAATCATTGAAAACCACATGGCTTCTGACTGACAAGATAGTGGCTTGCTTAGAAATTTATTATAACAGGGCATGCTGCTCATAGACTATCACTTTTGGAGAGACCTGTGAAATTCTGAATACAAATGTAAATAGCATTTGGAGACTATGAAAAAACTAGCTGGAGCAACAACAATAATAAATATTCTGTATTACTCTGAAAATAGACAGCTGAAACCAGAAAAATCTAGCCAGGTAGGGAAATCTATTACAGGGGGGGAAAAAAGAAATAAAAAATATGAGATAAATGCATAAAGGCAGGTGTGTTCTCAGTGCTGAAAGAATTCAGTGAAGACATGTAAGTGACAAGGAAATGCAGCGTCTCTTGCAACTTTTTCCTTGAGAGAACTGTACAGGAGGAAAACCCACAACTCATGTGGACTCTGGATTATGTGACTGGCTCTCCACCAGGTGCATCCTATACTTTCATGGTGCCCCTTGATTTCACACACTGCCTTCCTATACCTGATAGTAAAAAAGCCTCACTGCGTACCAGATATACCATAAAATCAGTTTGTTCTCCTCTGCCGGTCTTCCTAGAATTGTTTGAAGGAAGTATTACTATTCTAAATACCTCTTTTCACTTTTATTTCTTTATTTTAGTACTGCTGAAATAACATTAAACACAAGTATTTTTCCACTTCCTGGAAGCTAACTCTTATGTGAACTGATAACGCACAGGATTTGGTAGCACATGCTTCACAACATGCTCAGTTTCTAGCATCCAAAATTGACATGAAGATATGTGTGTGACAGCTGACCATAATGAGTAATATCCCTATGGTGGTGTGAAAATCACCAGAACTGAGGAGCTGCATATATTTAATCAAAGAAGAATGTAGAACCCTTCCTTCATTTATAAGGTCTCCCTGAGCCTTCTGTTCTCCAGGCTGAGCAATTTCAGCTCTCTCAGCTTTTCCTCATAGGAGAAATGCTCCAGGGCTTGAAACTAAGGCCGCTGCTGCACCTTGTCTGGACTACATGGCTGTTTTGCACACTTTCTTCTGTCAAACAAGGTCAACATAGGAGCTCGATATTCAAAGGAGGTGTTGTAGAAGGCAGGAATGAGAAAAAGGGTAATTGCATTTTTACCAGAAAGCAGAAGAAAGAACAGGAAAGACAGATGACCCATAGGTAGCTCTATGCACTCTGTTTTTGTATTGTTAGCATTTGTTTCCGAGATACTTTATGAGGTCCTTAATGAAAACATCCTCCACCTTGTCCAAGTCTTTGTCGTCTTCTTGGAGTAAAGTTTACATAAGACTTTTACACATCTGTGCAGACAAACCGCTGAAAACTCGTTAAACTCAGATCATGCACATAAAGCAGCTGTAAGTTCAACATGCTCCACTTCAGAAAATGGCAAGTGAGATCTAGGAGAATGTGAGAATTATTTCAAATGCTGTTTCTTCTTTCAGTGAAAGACAAGTTTTTTAGGTTCTAAAGCGATTTCATTGTTTTCTTCCTCTTCATTTTCCTTTTTCTACATCTCCCTGCAACAATCCCACATTTTTGTTAGGATCTGTGATTTTTTTTTCCTACTGTAATAACCTCAGAAGTGTAGCTGCTACTTCACAGAGATACTACTGGTCACAATTTCTGTCATCATACTCTGTTCATTGGAACATCTCATTTGTAACAGGTGTTGAGATTCAACTGGGGTGTAGTCTTCTATATTATCATAAACTTAAAAACACTATAATACATCTGGACTGATTTTCAGGAGAGACTTCTACTTCTAGGAGCAAAAGATACTTAAATTAGTTTCCCCTGACTATCTCTCAAGCTGCACCTGTGAAAAGTGGATAGAAAAGGTCTCTTATACAGAAAGTATGGTGGATTTTTTTGTTTTCCTTGGGTCTTGATTCAGAAAATTAATTACAGAAACTAAATTGATTGCAACTGAAGACCTTCTCTGTCATTCAGAAGGTTATTTGGCCCATATTAAAATATCTATATTTGTTAATATGAATCATATGGTTCAGTGAACTGTACCTCAGAAATTCTTATCTATTCCTTGAAATATCTGTATCTCTGCTAAAAGCTTTAATGGTTTTGGTTTTAGTCTTAATTATTTTTTATTTCGTATGCTTCAATTTTATACAGAAGTTAGGAAAAATGAAGAACAACCCTGTAAAATAAATTAATCTGTAGCGTAACATCAAGCCGTAAGACCTGGAAATTCCACACTTGCTCCCCCATCTTTAATCTTTCTCATTCATGCATTGTCTTTGGCACTGAACAAAATGAGTATTCCAGGGGGGAAAAAAGCCCCAAACGCTTATGAGATACTGCATCATAAAGAATATGAATAAAGGTGACACACAGAAGATGCAAAGAAATTTGATGCTTTGAGAATTTCTGAGCTGAGACACTTTGAATGCTCAGTTTTGTAACCTAAGTAGCTGTTGGTGTATTTTTCTAGCAGAAATTGGAACTATGAAAATATGCTACTTTCCCTGGGAAACTTAGCGGTAAATTTGTCGCGACCTGAAACGGAGCCCGTAGCTGAAGTGGAACGCATTGCTCATACGCCAGTGTGGTATGTAGCAAGACCTGTTTATTGTTTACATTACATCCCAATTTATAGACTCTTGTCCACTCGACTAACTACATGGTGATTGGATAGTGACTCTGTTACACAGACAGCATGCATCTCTTAAAGCACTATAATTGGTTAAGAGGCGTTAGTCCCCAGGTGGTGGGTATTTTGGTTAGAATTAACAAACAAAGCCAGTAAAGATATAATTTCCCACACGATAACACTGCAGGTTTCGGGCCGCTAAGTTTCCCAGGGAAAGTAGCATATTTTCATAATTCCAATTTCTGCTTCAAAAATACACCAACAGTAGCAGTAATGTAAGATTTTTATTTAAAATTTTAAGAAATTGTCAAGCATATTATGGCCAACTATATTCCTATCCATCAGAGGGAGGGCTTGAACTCCGAATTTCAGAACCGTGAAGTATTGCCATTTGTTATGCTAACAGAAGACAACATAGAATGAAAAAACACGTGATTGTCTTTGATCAGATCGAAGTTGTGAAAGGATCCTAAGAAATTATCAAGTAGGAATGAAGAGATGATCCACTACCAGCAATATACTCTATCACCCTTAGAAGCACTGAAAATACCTATCTTCATTCCAGTTCTTGAAGGCTTGAAGTCTTGACAGCATGTACATAATATCTATGTGGGAGTCAATTATGAAAAATTATACTCCCTTTTTATTCTGAATCTGTTGACCAATTTCAACCGAATTTGCCAGAGGAAAAGTTTCAATAACATCATACTTTACTAGGCACCTGAGAATCCTAACAGAAGATATTATCTGCACAAAGCACAGCAACTAGGCAGCCAGTTTCTGTATGCCAGTATCCCTATTTATATTTTCTTGCACAGAGGAGTAAAGGATATAATTCTTTCTTGAACATGGTAGATAAGGTAATTCACAAATGAACTCAGAAAAAGCATTATCCCTTATGCTTCAGTAGATAACCCAACTAGTCATTGCCACAAGTTAGGAATAAAGATCTATTTTATTCTGTTGCTATCTCAAACAATCTGAGACACTCAAGGCAATTTATTCCTTAGAGCTTAAATTCACAACAGTTAGTATCAATGCAACTTACGCTTCCAAACCTTTATGCCAATGTGGGCATAAATATGAAGTGGGTGTTTTTTGGGGTTTTTTTGTCATCATTTGGAACATCTGGCATAGGTCACTGTTAGAAATACGATATGGAATGAGATGGGCCAGTGGTCTTGAATGCAAGATTATTTCCTTTGTGCCTTTCTTTCTGTTACTTTAGCATAGTCTGGAAATCTGACAAGACTAGCAGTGGAAAGAGATTAAATAATAAATAGAGAGCCAGGAACTTTCAAAACCATCTGTTTGTGCCATAAAACTACTAATAGCAGAGAGGACCTTTACTTCTTAGCATTTATTAAATTGTGAAACATTATTTTGAGTAATGAAGTGTTTGGAATTAATTAGTCACCATATGAACCATTTAATTTTCAATCCTGTTGATTAGCATTCTTGCCCCTCTGATTTGCCCTTTTTTCTCACAATACTCTTCTTAGTTATCTTTAAATAGTATTTTGTTTCAGTTATACACATGGACTAAAGAAGACAGAAGAGATAATTTTACTAGTCTTACTGATTACTAACCAGTAGAGCGTGCTTATCTTTGTACCAAACAAAATTTTATTGCAGTCATGTTTAATTTAAGCTTTGCATTCTTCTGCTCTGATTTTTAACAAGTACCATGGAAGAGAGAGAATGTCTCAAACTAAGAAAGCTACTGCTTATCTCATAAGTAACAATAGAAATACCGCTATCTTATGCAGAATGTATTGCAAGCCTACAAGAGTATTAGGCATCATACGTAAGAAACAATGATCTGAGTAATGTTGGGGCTGAGGTTGAGTTAACCAATTTTCCCTGTCCTTTACCAGTTGCTGGCATCCAACTTATTCCTAGTGATAAGCTCTATCTTCTCACTAGCTTTTTGATCCCATATGAAAGATGTGAGAAACAGAGGAGCAATTGTAGCACTTGACACATACACCATTCTCTTTAGGTCTAAATTGTTGTCCATTCATCACATTAGCAGGCATTTGGCCACACACCCATTACATGATCCAAAGGACTGAGCTCCTTTACACTCTTCCCCAGCTTAGGCATTTCTTCTATTCACACCAGAGCTATGTTCATGCTTTACAAGCTCTCTTATATTTGTGTATCCAACTAGGAAAGAAAAACTGGTGTGTGCACCATAAATGTTTGGTTTCAAACTTGCATAAGGACCAATAAAGTCAGGAAGTAAAAAAATCTCAGATACTCTCAATGCTCTAAATATTTAATGCATACTGTCACACTTTTTGAATGATAAATATGCTCACAAAATTGGGATTGCTTCACAAATACTCTGTGAATCCAAAACATAAGATAATTAAGAATCTTAATATTTACACAGAATTATTTCACTGTAGTCATAAACTTTATATGTAGTTCCCACCTTTTTTGAAAATTTCCTTTGAAAAGATTAAGCAAACATCTATGAATCAACTGTTATTTAACAGTTAGTTAGCGAGAACAGATCCCAGCCTATGGATCTTTCACATTCAGAGCAAATATTGGTTTTGCATATGCTTTTAGTTTCTGTAAATTGCTGTATTGGCCTTGTACACAGGGACTTTGCCATTGCACTTTGCTTAGGTTTTTTTAAGCCTCAGGTAAAAAACCTTTGGTATCAAGACTGGCACAAAATAGAAGGAGGAAGAGATTTTGTAAACAATTTTTTCCCCCGTTCTTTAAATTGCACCCAATAAAGAAAATTAATGTTGGAATGCAGATATAAACAATAGAATTCATTCCTGAAAGCAGAAAACAAAAGGAACAACATATCAAAATGAGGGCCACTTAACTTTATCCAGCTGCTCCCCGTTGACTATATAAATTGGAAGGGCAGAAGGAGAAAAAGAGGGTATTTTCATCAAGTAATCCTCAGGTTTGTGAGAAAATTTGGTTTTTATCCTAAGAAAATGGTTAACATTCTGCAAAGATTTTATGCCGTGTTTGGTCTTTAGTTTAAGTGTTTTTAATCTTATAGCCTTTCATACTTATAAGAAGACAAATAAGCATACCTGTTCCTCTGTTTCTGAATTTTCAGTGTCCATTCATTAATTCATTCTTGCAGATCCTTCAAGGCCCAGCTTTTGGCTGTAAACTAAGGGGAATGCAAGATGGCTTTAGGACCAATAAAAGAAAAAAGTAGAAAGTCTGACAGGCAACAAGCACTTCAGAGGAATATATGAGCAAGAAAATTTTCTTATGGCTTGATATATGGATTTCAGTTTCAAAATACAAAATGGCAAACAAAGCCAGCCTGGTAGGCTCCTAACTCTTGTCTGAGCCAGACAGACATCCAGTGGTAGGAAAGACTGACTGACAGAATGCAAAGTACCTTCAATAGTGTTGTAAAGACCAGGCAGCGTGCTATAGGTCTGAGATGAGAGCAGAACATGAATAGCAGTTCAGAGACGGAGAAGTCCTTGTGGAAAAGCCCAAATATTTTAGCAGTGTCAGGGTTGTTTTCTTGCTGAAGAAAGATTTATCCATAGAATACTTATGCAGATAGTCAGTGGATGCCTTCAAATACCAGTGCTGCATCAGCAATACAAGAACTTTGTGGTGCTTATTCAAACAAATCTCTTTCATATAGTTGCATCTCATCTGTGCTGCCTACCACGCACTTCCTAATGGCACTCAGATTTATAGGTGACTGCTGGTCTATTTGTCTCACCACAGGAAATGTGGACAGGCTGGTGTTTAGAAAAATAAACAAAATATTCTTCATATGGGAATATCATCTTGGAATAGTTGTGATACAAACAGCAATGGAAAAAGACACAGTATAGAGAAGTTGGCACTTGATAAGATTTTTAAGAACTAGTAGCAAATACATACTTCATAATCACTGCTTGTAAATGTGAAATGCGTGCAAAGATTTTCTCACATGCTGCTTTTATTTTTTCCTCTATGATGGCGGAGCACAGCTGTTAGTCACCTGTGCTTTAGACTCACAGGATTACAATTTTCATTGTGGTCTGGGTTGAGGTGTGTGCTGAAGATTCTTGTGAGGTCCAGGGAACTACTGACCTCAGTGCAGGGAAGGTTGCAGAGCAGACTGTCTTGATTTCTGTCATGCAGCACGTACAGAACAATCAGGCAATCAGGTCTAGTCAGCATGTGCTTATGAAAGGCAGATCCTGCTTCACCAGCTTGATCTCCTTCTAGGACAAGGTGATCTGCTTAGTGGCTGAGGTAAGAGCTGTGGATGTTGTCTACCTAGACTTCAGTAAAGCCTTTGACACCATTTCCACAGCATTCTCCTGGAGAAACTGGCTGCTCATGGATTGGATGAGTGTACTCTTCACTGGATAAAATACTGGATGGGTGGCCAGGCCCAGAGAGTGGTGTTGAATGGGGTTCAATCCAGGTGGTGGCTGGTCACAAGTGGTGTCTCCTAGGGTGAATTATTGGAGTGTTTAACATATTTTTCAATGATCTGGATAAGGGGATCAAGAGCATCCTCAGTAAGTTAACAGATGACAGCACGTTAGGCAGGTGTGTTGATGTGCTGGAAAGTAGGGAGGATTTACAGAGGCTAAATCGATGAATGAGGCCAATGGGACGAGGTTCATGAAGGTCAAGTGCTGGGTCCTGTACTTGGGTAGCAATAACCCCCTGCAAAGCTACAGTCTTGGGGAAGAGTGGCTGGAAAGCTGCACAACAGAAAAGGACCTGGGACTGTATTGGGCAACAGCCGATTGAATATGAGCCAGCAGTGTGCCCAGGTGGCCAAGAAGGTCAATGGCATCTGGGTTTGTACCAGAAATAGTGTGACCAACTGTACTCAGCACTGGTGAGGCCACACGAGTATTGTGTCCAGTTTTGGGCACCTCACTTCAAGAAGGATGTTGAGCTGCTGGAGCATGTTAGAGAAGGGCAACAAAGATGGTGAAGGGTTTAGAGCACAAGTCTTATGAGGAGCATCTGAGGGACCTGGGGTTGGAGAAGAGGAGGCCCATGACTCTCTACAGCTACCTGAAAGGAGGTTTTTGTAGTGAGGTGGGGATCAGTCTGTCTCCCATGTAACAAGTGATAGGATGAGAGGAAACAGCCTCAGGTTGTGCCAGAGGAGGTTTAAATTTGATATTAGGAAGGGTTGTGAAGCATTGGAACAGGCTGTCCAGGGAAGTGGTGGAGTCGCCATCCCTGGAATTATTAAAAATACATGTGGTGGTGAGGGACATGGTTCAGGAACCCTGGGCATGCAGAATGAGTATTTGGACTCGATGATCTTAAAGCTCTTTTCCAACTAAAATGATTCTGTGATTCTGTGAAAAACCAAAATGCACTGATGACGAGAAGATGATTGAGACATCTGAGATAAATTTTATCATATTGTGACTTTGGAAGTTTCACTGTATTCTAACAAGAATATTTAGGGTTCAATTACTTAAAAAAACCCCGCTAGCGCAGGACCTAAGTGTCAGATTATCTAATGATTTTGTTTTTTAGTTGAGAGTAACAGCCTTATTTCCATCCTGGGTGAATTTTGTGCTGGAAGCAATTGTTGCATGTACAGGTTTTCATAGCTGCAAAGCTTCCATCTTTGACTTCTGAGCTGGGGAATGTCATCTTGGAGAAAAGGAAACTGCATGCTGCTTATATATCCTTACCAGCTCTTCCCAACACCCCTCCTAACACAAAATAAATTGATTGCATTCTAGCAAACTAAAGAACATTTTTAACATGACCTTTTGCTCCCCAGACTCCATAGAGATGCTCCGGATCCACCACATTACCATAGCGCTGCCTCGAACATTTATTTAAAAACAACATTCATGATTTACCACAGTCTAATAAAGACATTGTCACATACTAGTCGGACATCAGTAACAGATCCATGCGTGCTCTGTCAGGCTGTTGTAATTAGGAGGTAAAATGCATTAATTTAAACTTTTTTTATTAACCGTTTATGACACATTTCAGCTAAGAAATAGTCATTTATTAAACCACATTAACTAAGTGCTGTGTTTGAGCCCTGAGAAAAATTCTCTTTTAATCTCTTGCTGTCGTTCACTATGTGCTAAATTTGAAGAACTCAGAAGGGTTTGAGAAGTAGCTGAAAGGAGACCTGTTTTTAATCAAACTGTAGGACAGAGAAAAACTGACAACTTCTTTGTACAGAGCAGAGCCAAATGAAGTTCAAATATTTACTCTTTGCAAGCAAAACATTAATGCAAATTAAATTGTGTTGTTTCTAGGATAAAGAGAAATTTAAAAAAAGGTTCTAATTGCTATAATTAAAATAAATGTTATTATTAAATATTTTATAATAAACAGAGAGCATTTCCAGTAAGAAGCAGGTAAATCTGAGCATTGCTTTTTCAGTTCATGTTATTGTTTGCACAGGCATATGGCACATCTGTGTTCCATTAACTTTGCTTACCAAAGCTATCAAGGAAGAGCAAATATTACACATATTTCCTTCCCCTTGTCCCTGGTTTGGAGGTCACCTTTTCCAAAGGTGCTAGAGGTCAAAGGGCAGTGAAGAATGCTCCATACTTTGCCAGTACATTCACCTCCTATATTATTTCTTTTCTAGCTGTCACTACGTTTGCCTAAGAGCTAATTTAGCTAGGAAAGCCAGTGTTAATGCCAGGGCTGATCTGTCAAAACACGCATGTAAGTGAGCTGATTGCGCAGGCATTCTCGTGCCAGCTTTGCTCCTAAAGCCAGTATTTCACTGTCTCCCTCGGAGTGTTGCGTGAAGCATTTTCTGCATGTGTATGAGGAGGAAGACCTCATATGCTGTGCACAAATTTGACATGTAGGCCAGAGGGTCAGAGGGCATGTTACAAGGATTTCTGCAAGGTGTACAACTTGTCATGTGAAATAAAACTTCCTGTTTGCTAATGTCTAGCAAAGTACTCCCAGCAGACACAGGTAAATTATCTATGCCAATAGGTAAAATATCTCCGCTGTTAAGAATTAAGTTTTTATATCTTTTAGTCTGTTATCTATTAAAAAAAAATCAAAAGGTTTTTAGCTGTATGAATAGTAGTCTTAAACCAACAATAAAAGAAAACATTAATTACTCTTGAAATAAAATTCTTTTGCCAATTAATTGGACTACACAAAGTCTCAAATTAAACTGTTTGAGGGTTTTTTTCACAATCTTAAACCACCTTATTGAACAAATATCCAGAAGTTTTTAGCCTAGAGAAAAGTAGGCTGAGGGGAAACCTCATCACTCTCTACAACTACCTGAAAGGAGGGTGTTGTGAGGTGGGGGTCAATCTGTTTTCCCAAGTAACAAGTGATAGGACAAGAGGAAACAGCCTCAGGTTGCACTAGGGAAGGTTTCGGTCAGATATTAGGAAAAAATTCTTCTCTGAAAGGGTGGTAAAGCACTGAGGCAGGCTGTCCTGTCTGGTGGAGTCATCATCCCTAAAGTTATTTAAAAGATGTGTAGATGTGGTGCTGAAGGACATGATGTATACTGGTGACTTGGCAGTGTTGGGTTAATGGTTAGACTTGATGATCTTAAAGGTCTCTTCCAAGCAAAATAATTCTGTGATGTTTTTGGAAAGAAACAACCTTGTTTAAAAAAAAACCAAAAAAACAAACCAAGACCCCAAATACTTGTTTTATTCACATTTTGTTTCCAGATTTCAAAAATATTCCAACTTTAATTGGTGATAGGGAAGAATGATGCATAAACACTTTGAAAAACAGGATTTTCAACCATTAATTAAAACTCTACTGTATACTGTGCCTTAATGTTTTCCCCACTTAATTTAGTCATTCCCTCCTGGCTATCAATGAACAAGTAAGTTGATGACTGAGTAACATTTGACATTTCCTTACACTCAGTTATCATGGTAATACTAAAATTTTAGCAATCTAGTTCTCATTAGCAGAAGAGAATAGGTTCTCTGGGCTACTGCATTTAAAGAGCTGTTTCTTTAGAGCTGCCTTAAGCAAAGCTCTAACCAGACACTCTCAGCCAGGCTGCTTGCAAACTTAACCCAGGGAAACCTCAGGGCTGCCTGCCTGCCTGCCTGCCCAAGGACTAAATGGTATGTAAGTACTCCACCAGGAACCCAGCCATGAGCACAGCCTCCTAAAGAGGGCAGAAGCCTCTTCCCAGGTTTTTTTTCCCCCCATTGTTGAACTCCTTTTGCCTTTGGCAGAATGCAGTCCTGTTTTGGATGTCTTCAGGCTTGTGGGATAGATATGCCTTACAAATCTATGCTGAAAAAGAGAATTATGTTTGTTCCTCTGAAGCCAAACATTTAGCTCTGGTTTATTTAGAACACTCTCACCAGCATATCAGTCAAATGTAGTTAAAATCTGCATAAAAGGTATTTTCTCTTTCAGTGTGCTCCGTTCAGATCAAGAGGTAATGGTGATTATTTCAGGGAGCAAGCAGAGTCTTCACAAGGAAAGGCAAGATGGGAGGTAAAGGGAGACAGCAAGGCAGGGACATAGTCCCAACCATGAAGAGCAGAGAAAGTCTGGTGGCAGTAACCGGGGTCAGACAAGAGTTAATTACCAGACGAATCAGTAGTGCTGAATGAGAAAGTCAAATCATCAAGACAAGGTCAAGATGCACGAGATCAGTCACAAGCTCAACAAAGTGTCATGGGCCAGGACATGAGCTCAGATGAAGCTATGGGCCCAAAGGAAAGAGGATGAGTGAGTGGGGGCCCCAAATGAAGCTGAGGAGTGTGATATTGGTACAGTCAGGGACCTAACCTTTCCTTCCTGGAGAATTCTGTAATTCTTGCATTGCTGTATTAATTCTGTAATTCTTGTATTACTTCAATAGGTAGAGTCAACAGCAAGCTTCCTCCTCTTGAGTTTAGTTTCCATAGGTTTGTCTGTTTTAAGCAAATCTCATCCACAAAGAAAACTGTGGAGACATTCTAGTTCATCACAGTCAGGAGTGCCTGAATGTGTAACCAGATCCGACCTCATTTTTTGGATTTATTTTCAGCAGTGCACTTCAGAGGAGTTAAAAACACATTGATCTTTTAGTTTTAGTATTTCAATTACATAAATGCAGTTTCTGGAAAGCTAAGATCTATTTGAGTTCATGGAGTCATGCCAATTCATGCATGCAATTTTAGCGTTTTGCAACGGATGCTGCTGAGCACTTCAACTTGTCTGACAGTTTGAAAACTGTTAGAGCAGTGTATTAAATGAGGTGTGTAAAATATACAATCTAGATAATCAATTGGACTGACTCTTCATATTGCAAACTTACACTTCTGCAGGACTGATCATCTTTTAGAGACCTAGAGTGCTGTCTGTAAACCAGATTTGAAGGGAATGCTAAACAAAATTTGTTCAAATTTTTTCACTTCTTTCTTGCACTACTTATTTACTTTGACATTCTCAGTGTATTTCACTATCCTGTATATCATCTGTGTCTTAATCTTAATCTTACTTAACAATGTGATCATGTTTAGTTTCTTTAAATCCCATCATGATGTCACCAGCATATGAAAGCAATTGGGTTTTTTCACGGTGACTGTTTCTTTGCACTCTTCTATCCTGAAAATCAAGATTGTCATCTCATTTCCTTTCAATACGAAGGAAGGCTTATTTTATCCATCAGTATCTGTGAGACTGACAGTTCTTCTGTGAAAACATTCATGCATCATTTCAGTCAAAAGAGTGATTGTGAGTCCTAGTAGACTGTTATTATGATGGCTCCAGTTGAAAAGGAAGAAGAACGGATACATACATAGGTAACCTGTGTTTAAAAGCTACTAAGAAACACTGTTGCTGAAGTCAGCAGGAGAAGTAAGTGCCATATTGTCTTTGAAAATTTGTTTATCTTTGGACTTTTTTGGTAGGAAAACTTAAATTTGGGCTACTTGTCCATGCAAGGTCAGAAAGTTAGTTGAATCAAATGATATCAAGCGAAAGCATAATCGCCTGTTTTTCATTCCTCATGAGATACTACTTGCAGTATTTCATTTTCTCAGAGTGTAATGGGGAAAGAAAAGGAAGCATCAATAACTCTGGTTGCTACCTTACTCTGGCACAGATTAAGATAATCTGCATAAACTGTAAATGGTTCCTAAAGGTGGAATTCTTGCAGTAAATGCAATTTTCTGCATGTGAGCAAGTGACCATATCGTTAAGTGCATGTTTATTCAAAAGAATCCCATTCTATGTCCTCTAAGTAGCTTAAGGTAGTTAGACTTAGACATTCAAAGTTAGGGAAAATGAATCCTACCTAAAGGATTTACTGTGCCTATCTGGATATGATTAGAGTGCAAGACAAGCTACGCAGTTTTTCCTTCCTCCTTACTGATGGTAAGTCCCTTGACTAGGGTTTATAGGCATTACCTGTTCTAAGAGACTAAAGGCTTTAAACAGGAGCTGTGACATGAAGTGAAATGAAATCCCTGTTCTAAGGTAAACTTTGTTGTTGTTGTTCTAAAATCTTCATATATCTTTTGCATTAACTATCCAAACTTCTTACTCAGGCACAAGCAAAGTTCTCATTTTTGACTTTTGCCTGAGTACGTGTTGATGACAGAGGTTGACTAGAGAAACATGTATTTTAAGATACAGAAAACTATAGAAATATTTTTAAAGTTTAGTTATAAGGGTAATATTTATATAAT